>NC_073313.1:53292260-53369760 GCF_027595985.1 Sorex araneus | reverse complement strand
CCAGAACATTGGTCATAAACTGCTGTGATTTACATGAACATAGGATATTTGCATATATATACATGCTTGTGCATGTATATAAAATAACTTGAATATTATGGGAGGAATCATTAAAACCTTTTCCTACTAAAATTACTACAGCATCATTTTCAACTTTTTTATTTATAGAGAGTAAGAATATGGATGATCCATTTCTTTAACACAGAAAGCAGTGTGAGAGATTTGAAGCTATAGTCCTTGTGCACAAGAGCATAAAAGGGCTCATCTTCTTTTAGAGCCAAGTTACAAATAAATATTTACTTAAAAGTCTCATCTTGCTCACAAATTCACCTGATTAAAGCTCTGAAAGTCATGCAAAAATTAGGACTATTTACAAATCTTGCTGCTGTCCTTAGCTAGCCAGGTCTGCTGGTATCAGGGAGAAAAGCTCTATTCAATGGGGACAGTGGGACAGTGACACAAGTCGCTGTCTCTACAATCTACAAGTGTCAAAAAGAGCCATGTTATTGGTCCCAGTGGACTTGTTTTAAAGTCCACTGTTTTAAAGTGGACTTGTTTTAAATTGAATTATCCTTATTCAACAGGTGAGGAAATTGAGGCTCAGGGAGGTTAAGAGATTTGTTCAAGGTCACACAGCTCATACGTGTTGGAGCCAGTCTATCTGTCTGACTCTTGACAAATAAACAGGGTCATTGGGAATGAATGTGAAACTTTTGCTGAAGCAACTGGCTTATCCTTTCTTAAAACCTAAAGCACCGTAGTTACATTTTAACCAAATCAAATATTGTTGCTCTGAACCAACTTTTGTAGGCTTGTGTTAGGAAATGTCTTTCTTCGCATCACCCCATCCCCAAAGTAAATAAAATAGATGTACACAACATGGGAACTGAAGAAATCACCAAAAAATGCAGAATACTTAGTTTATGCTCAATGTAGGAATCTAGTTCTCACTTGAGGAGTGATATCCTCTCACGCTCCAGTTTGATCCAGCCTCCCTCCTAAGAACAGCATGAATAAGTAAAACAGAATTGTACTTAACTTATAACAGGTAGTATACAATGCATGTCATGATGTTTACCTATTTTTTGTTTGGGGAATTGTACAGTTTGTCTATGTATTGGGAGTTCCTTTTGCTTGGGAAAGGTAAAAGACTTATCTAGCAAATCATCCATTGAAAACCCAACAAGTCACAGAAAAAAATTACTAGATAGATGTTGGAATGATTTGGGAAAGCACAGGAGAATGTTGTAGTACCAGATGCAGCTAAGCTTGCCTTCTCCCAACTAAGCAGCAGAGGTTTGTTATACATGAAATTAAGCTGTGGTACAGACCCCATTGAAATATTTTCACTGTCACTGTCATCCCGTTGCTCATCGATTTGCTCAAGCAGGCATCATTAATGTCTCCATTGTGAGACTTTTTGTTACTGTTTTTGGCAGGTTGAATATGCCACAGGTAGCTTCCCAGGCTCTGCTGTGCAGGCAGGATATTCTCGGTAGCTTGCCGGGCTCTCCGAGAGGGTCAGAGGAGTCGAACCCAGGTCGGCTATGTGCAAGGCAAATGCCTTGCCCGCTGTGCTATTGCTCCAGCTACACATGGCGTATTCAATATGCCAAAAATAGTAACAAACAAGTTTCACAATGGAGCCATTACTGGTGCCCACTCGAGCAAATCGATGAACAACGGGACGACAGTGTGACAATGCTACAACGCTAATTTATAAATATGGAGAAGGAGTTTCCATCACTATTGTCAATTGATTACTCTAAGTTTGTAGAGCATCATAAAGAACAGATTACTTGTAAAAAGGTGCAAGAATTTATGAAAATAATGGATTGGAGAATTAGTTAATCAAGAAAGATACAAAAGGCAACTGGAGCAGAGTTTCCAAAGCTCTAGCTTTTTCTGAAAAGCACTCCCAATGTTTAGGCACAGACACTGCATAAACGCTAAACTCAGGACCTGAATTACTTATGCCTTGATAAATTCTGCATTCTCAGATTTGAATAAAACCAGCAGATCTTTGTTGTGCTTAAACTCAGTACCATATTTATTCCTACTACAAAACAGTCATCCTTGATAGATAACAGAGATTGCACTGTTATTTGTGGTTTGATATTAGAACTAGCAGAAAGGATACAGAGGTGTGTGTGTAGTAAGTTCTGCTTTAACAAGTATCAATTGGGTTACATGGCACTTCAGTATGTACAAGAATATTATGACCCTTCCTAGCTTCATCCTACCCTTAGAGTCACTAATATTGCCACAAGAATCATGGCGGTTTGAATCAAGAGTACATTATTTTATGAATGGCAGTATGCCTGTAAAAGTAGCCACCAACACTTTCACATATAAAACATTATTCCTCACTGCCTCCTGCCACTGTAACCCTCCCATATCTGGGAATAAATAAAAAACAAGTGGTTCCAGGGATCAAACCCACTGTCCACACATAAAATGTTAAAAATACATTCCTTTGAATTACCTCCTTAGTCCCTAGCTGCCTTTTTAAACAGCATTAGACGTAATCTTTTTTTAACTTTTTTAATTTTATTGAATCACCATGTGGAAAATTACAATGCTTTCAGGTTTAAGTCTCAGTTATACAATGCTGAAACAACCATGCCTTCACCAGTGCCCATATTCCACCGCCAGAAACAAAAACAAAAACACCAAAAACCCAGAATACCTCCCATCTTGGCCCCCTGCCAACTGATAAATTTCACTTTACTTTCTCATTACTTTGGTTACATTTAATATTTCAACAAAAACCTCACTATTATTGTTAGGAGTTCCCCACTAGAGTCAAACCTGTTGTGAAGAGATATGAGGTCGCAGAAGAGATATGAGGCTATCGCGGCCGAACGATTTTGGATTTCTGTATTTTAGCAACTAAGTCCAGGGAAATTTCTTCCAGATATTGGATCATTGCAAGCTTGTAACTCTCATCTATGCTCCTCATAATATGGCGGTCACCACGCCCTTCGCCCCGGCAAGGAAAAAGGAGAGAGAGAGAGAGAGAGAGAGAGAGAGAGAGAGAGAGAGAGAGAGAGAGAGAGAGAGAGAGAGAGAAATACCTTTCCCCTCCTGGGCAGGCATGGGGCCGCAGCTTAGTTCTCAGTCTGGAGACATTCTGCAAGGAGCTGCCCATACTAATAGTAGTTTAGCTGGCCTCTGGAGTCATGCTCGTACAGCTGCGGAGAGGCCACACACGTGTGGCCCCCAGGATCACATCTCGGCTGCTAGCGGGGCCAGTGCCACCCACTCTAGACGTATTCTTTTGAATAAAATTTCAACCCCAAGATACTTCAAAATCCCTTCAGTGACAAACAAGAATTAATTATTCTTATTTTAGAGAGAAAATTTCAAAATTTCTTTTTTTTTTTTATAGTTTATTTTTAATTAGTGAGTCAACGTGAGGGTACAGTTACAGATTTATACATTTTTGTGCTCATGTTTCTCCCTTACAGAGTTTGATAACCCATCCCTTCACCAGTGCCCATTCTCCACCACCAGTAAACCCAACATCCCACCCCCCCTTCCCAGTCCCGTCTCCCCCCACCCCACCCTGCCACTATGGCAGGGAATTCCCTTTTGTTCTCTCTCTCTGGTTAGGTGTTGTGGTTTGCAATAAAGGTGTTGAGTGGCCATTGCGTTCAGTCTCTAGTCTATGAAAATTTCAAAATTTCTTAGAAATAAAAAGGTATGGGCAAGTCATTCAATAAAAACTGAATTTCAGAATATATTTCATAGAGCATAAATAAATTAAATATCTTTCTCTTTTGCAACAGAGGCACTTTATCAATTAAAGAGTGCTGTGTGTGTGACAGAGAGATTCTTATTACTCATCAGTAACTTTCAATTTTGTTTTTCAGCTAATTTATCATTGGTTAAAATACTATAAATTTAAAGTTTAAAACTTGCATAGAATATCCCAACTACCACCAAAGTTCAAATGACATCCCACCACCCAAAAGACCGTTCTACCTATTTCTCCCACTCCTGTATCCTTTTCCTCTCATAAGCACATAGTTTGCACCGAGTATAACTTTTCTTGTTGTTTCTTGGCAATTTGTTTATTTTTAACTATTTATACTCCGCCTGTGAATGAAATTACCCAGAAATAAACTTTCATTTCCTTACTAATTTCCCCCAGTATAATCACTTCAAGTCCCATTTATTTTGTCCCCAAAAGTATAACATCATCTTTGTAATTGCAGAGTAACATTCCATTTAGTAAATATGCTAGTTTCTTTATTTATTCATATGCATTCAAATTCACTACCTGTTTTCATATACTTCAGATAAATGCCAAACATGGTATTGTAATGTGGAGTCTCCATTTATATATATGTACATATATATATACACACACACATATATATATATATATATATATAAATTTTTATTAGTGAATCACCGTAAGGTACAGTTACGGACTTATAACTTTTCATGCTTATGTTTCAGTCATACAATGCTCGAGTACCCATCCCTCCATCAGTGCCCTTTCTCCACCTCCAATAATCCCAGTATCCCTCCAACCCCCCCCATTCCCCTCACCCCACCCCACCTCTGTGGCAGGGCATTCCCTTTTGTTCTTGCTCTCCTTTTGGGTGTTGCGGTTTGCAATAGAGGTATTGAGTGGCCATCATGTTTGATCTATAGTCTACTTTCAGTGTGCATCTCCCATCCCCAGCGGGTCCTCAAACTGCAATGGAATACTATGCAGCTGTTAGAAAAGATGAAGTCATAACCTTTGCATATAAGTGGATCAACATGGAAAGTGTCATGCTAAGTGAAATGAGTCAAAAAGAGTGAGACATAGAAAGATTTCACTCATCTGTGGAATATAAAGTAACAGAATGGGAGATTAGCACCCAAGAATAGTAGAGATAAGTACCAGGAGGTTGGCTCCACAGCTTGGAAGCTGGCCTCACATGCTGGAGGAAAAGGCAGCTAAGATAGAGAAGGGAACACCAGTTAAAGTGTGTTCCATTTTTATATATTTTTAAGGATCCTTCATGCCACTTTCTAGAGAGGCTGTACCAATTTTTATTCCTTCCAACAGTATACTAGAGTTCTTGTTTCTGTGTGTGTGTGTATGTGTGTGTGTGTGTGTGTGTGTGTGTGTGTTTACTCTTTGGATCATACCTGGCAATGCTTGGGGGTTGCTCCTCGCTCTGCACTCATGGATTATTCCTGGCATTTCTCAGGGGTGCTAGAGGTTGAACCTGGGGTGGATGCATGCAAAACATCTGGCTTACCTACGGTACTCTATCAATCCCCTTCTCTATATTCTTAACATTTGTGTTCAATTTTTTTGATATAGGAGATTCTTACCTGGACAATCACTTTGAAATAGAGTAGCACTCGAGTCTCACTCATTTGCCACTTGCCTCGTTAAGGGAGGTTCATTAGCAGTTTTACTGCTGCAATTTATCTTTTTTCTAGAATGTCTTTCAACTCTCTGCTATAGATGGTCATGTCTTTCAAAGCAATGTTTGCAGATGTTGTGTTCACTCTGTGGTGCACAAACCAACAGATACTTCCTGTTTTCTTGTCATCTGAGAACTAGTAAGTAGAGTCCTTCTGCATTTTATAATTGGGGGTTCACTAGCAAAGGAAAATAGAAATGTCCAACTTTTAGATTTATTGAATAGCAATCAGAGGCAACATGGTTGTGGTGAGGAGCCAATGAAGAGATGTTTTGTGTAACACCAGGAACTAGAAAATCTTGCAACTTGTATTATGAGATAAGCAAGGGCTCTTCCTCCAAGTCTCACTCTTCAGGCATTGTTTTTTTCCCCTTCTGATTGTTGTCTGAAATTCTTGTTGTTTAGTGTAAACAAGGAGGTAAAGGTTTGTTTGCATATACATAATTTATTAACTTGAGGTGATTTTTAGCTTTTGCTTGTTCAAACTAGCTTTTAGGTCTAAAATTAGTTTTTATACAGGGGGCTATTTAGAAACAATTATTGCTTGGCTGTTTAAGTTTCTCCAACGGACATAAAGTTTAAAAGAAAAGGACTAGGGGAACTTTACCCTCCCTCATCCCAGATTTAGATATTTATAGAAATTCAAAGTTGATGATACAGATAGAACCAGTATTTACAATTTAAATTTAAATTTCTAATAGTTTTCCCTACATAAATGAAACACATAAATGTTTATCTACTCCAAACTTGATAAGATACATTTCACAATATAGGTTCCTCACACACAAACTACACTTACACTCATATAATGCTAGTAATAGCCACCTCTCTCACTTTGTCATCTATAGAAAGTGTCATGTGTAGATACTTCAGAAATTGTAAGCTTTTGCCTGAAAGGTATATTCAGGGAGTTGGGGAGTGGCAAAAGATTGTTTAGGTTGGAGTTACAAAGTCAATAAGTGGTGAAGTCAGTTGCACTAACTAAAGAAAACAACTGGATTTCCAGCAGAATGTTATCATGTAAGAATGTAGGTCCCGGGCTGGAGTGATAGTACAGTGGGTAGGGTGTTTGCCTTGAATGCTGCCGACCCGGGTTCAATTCCCAGCATCCCAAATGGTCCCCTGAACAGCGCCAGGAGTAATTCCTGAGTGAGTGCAAATCCAGGAGTAACCCCTGTGCATTGCCAGGTGTGACCCAAAAAGAAAAAAAAAATGTAGATCCACTGTTATCAGATGTCCAGAGGTTTAAATTTGGGAAACTTGTATTTTTAAATGCTTTTTATTTGTTTGTTTGTTTGTTTATTTATTTATTTGTTTTGCTGTTTGGGTCACACCCGGCATTACACGGGGGTTACTCCTGGCTCATGTACTCAAGAATTCCTCTTGGCGGTGCTCGGGGGACCATATGGGATGCTGGGAATCGAACCTGGGTCGGCTGCGTGCAAGGCAAAAGCCCTACATGCTGCGCTATTGCTCCAGCCCTGAAACTTGCATTTTTTAATATGTAACGTTCGCTTTAAAAATATTATCAATTGATACCTAAATAAAACTCCTACAGACATCATTGGTGAATTTTAATTTAAGTATTGATAGAATCCATAATAAATTTGGTGAGTTAAACTAAGTCTAGTTCTTCATCTATTCAGAATGGATTTGGGTTTATGCTGATGAGTGAAAAACTGCTCCCAAATTGTAGTTTTGCATATTGGTTTGTAGCATATAGTGAAACTGAGAACTTACTCGATAGTAGTAATAGCGTCTATGCTTTATTAAAGTCAGCCTGTTTAGTTATGAGACCTTGAGATGTATAAAGAAAGTAGTTAGAAGGTGGTTTCTTTCTGGCACCCTTTCAGCTTTCTTATCAGATCATCAATCCCTTGCAGACCATGGTAAGGGTTTGGGGTTCAACTCTTAAAGTGTGAGGAAATTACAGGAGTCTTGTAGGTATGTAGGGAAGGAATCTAGTTCAACTTGTATTCCAAAGGGAATATTATAAAAATATACTGACAGTAAGGCTCTATATGATATGAAACCCAGACCTGGATACTTCTGGCAAAACTGCCTTTAATGAACTAAACCTCTTTCCCTACCACATTTTCATTTTTAGGAATGTTCTTATACCTATGTGTTGTGTCACTTCTTCCAATTCCCACCAAAAATATGTATGTTCTTCATAGCTCTTGGGCTTTCATAAGAAATTGAGAGTCATTATCATTCTGAATGTGTTATCCAAGTTTAACCAATGTTCAAGTTAACTTCCTTGTGTTCTTCTTGCCTGCTTCTTGGATTATTTCTCAGGTTATGGCGGAAATGGAACCTGCTGCATATCTGATATTCTCAAATGAGAGAACAAGTAGTATGATCTTGCAAACTTATCTAATAACTCAACTCTATGATTCTATATTTCAGCGAATATTGAAAGAAGGACCTCTGCTGAAGAGCTGCAACTCTTTTCAGAGATGGAAGGTTAGATACTTTCTAGTACGAGGACAAAACCTGTGCTTCGCACACCATCCTTCGGTAAGATGAATTATAGAATGCATAGTCTGTACATGAAATCTTGTCAGTTGAGTTAAGGGTTGGTGAAGAAGATAGTTGTGTCGGTTGATTAGCCAATAGGAAAATAAAAGCAAATATGAAGGTAAAAATTAAAGTCTATTCTTCTTTTAACTTGTTCTTCTGGGTCAAATAAGGAGCTCTTTGCTCTCTGTTCACTTTTCCATTTCTATATTCCTCAATTAGTTATACACAGAACCAATTACATAATTTATAGGGTCTAGTGCAAAATAAAAGTCTGGGGCCCCTTATTCTAAAGACAAAAAGGACTATTAATGATTCTAAAATATAAAACAATTATTTTTCATTAAATCTTTTCTATTTAATATAATTCTCAGTAAAAGTAGATAAATATAGGGGCAAGAGCAATGGTAGCAATAGTAGACTTGGTAGGACACTTGCCTTCCATGTGACTGACCTGGGTTCAATCCCCAGACCCATATATGGTCCCAGAAGCTGCAGCAAGAGTTATCCATGAGCACAAAGCCAGATATAAGCCCTGAGCAACCTCTGGGTGTGGCCTCCAATAAAACAAAACACACAATTTTAATTATTAATGTGGCACCGTTGGGAAGGATGAGTAAAGAGAGGCTGCTAAAATTTCAGGGCTAAGATGAATGGAGACAGTACTAGGCCCACTTGACCCAATCGACGATCAATGGGATGACAGTGATACTGTGACAGAATTATTAATATTTTTCAATTCATAGCACTGTAGCACTGTTCTCCCGTTGTTCATCGATTTGCTCAAGCGGGCACCAGTAATGTCTCCATTGTGAGACTTGTTACTGTTTTTTAATATGCCACGGATAGCTTCTCAGGCTTTGCCGTGTGGGCGGGATACTCTCAATAGCTTGCTGGGCTCTCCGAGAGGGACGGAGGAATCGAACCCGGGTCGGCCGAGTGCAAGGCAAACACCCTACCCGCTGTGCTATCGCTGTAGAATGGCACATATAAAAAAACTGGAGAAAATCTGGGCTGGAATGATGGCATATAAGGTAGGTGTTTGCCTGGTACTTGGGTGACCCAGGTTCAATCCCTGGCATGCTATATGGTTCCCGAGCACCACCAAGAGTATTTCCTGAGTTCAGAGCCAAGAATAACCCCTGAGCATTGCTAGTTCTAGCCCCAAAACCAAAGCAAGCAAGCAAACAAATATACTGGCGAAAATCTGTGTTGGAAGGGTGTGGTTAAAAAGGAACTTTATTCATAAGTTTATTATATAGTATCAAAAGCAAACATTTTGATCTCATAAGAAGCACCTAATTATATACCTTATATTTAGTATCTCGTATAATCATTAGTATTCTTCTTGCCTATGCACAAAACTGCAGAAAATTAGCCCAACTTCTTCTATTTCACATATTTATGTTTATTCATTCACTAGCACTCTCTAATGCTGAGGGGAATGAAAAAGACAAATAGGCTCTCGGAATGCTGTCCGAGAGCCCATATCTTTCCCAGTCCTTTTTTTTTATCATTTTCAGCATAAAGTTTTGGCTAATACAGGACTTTAGCATGAGTAAAAAAAACATAATAGGGGTTCTTTTTCATTCATGTTTCTTATAATGTCATTGAACTTTTCCCTACTTTGATCAAGTTCTGGTTTCAAAAGAAAGTACTGTCTCAGGGGTGTCAGCCCCCTTACCTGTTCATTCATATATGTGATATGTTTTACATCCCTAAACTTTCACACCTCACAGGCCTACTGAAATTTTACTATCATTAACAAAATAAATGCAAACAAAATGGCAAGACATGGGTCAATATACATGTTATGCATATCTCCTCTGCTCATGTGAACAATCCAGTGTTCCACTGAACTTAACTTACAAAATGAAACTTAGAAGACAAAATGATTTAAAAGTTTAGAATTAAACAGAAGAGCTTGAGTCAAGTGTAGAACCATAGCTGTGAAGCCAGTGTATACCAGATGTATATAGGATGTATATAATCCAGTGTATACAAGTCTCAAACTGGATGGTGCTAGCAACAACTAGCTAGATCACATCCCACTATATTTTTCAGTATAAACCCTTACTTTTTGAACAATTTTAACTCTGCAGGCCTTCTTATAAATGCACAAAAAGTTGTGGGAAGAGTTATATTTTGTTTTGTATCTTTGTCACATAACACTCCAAGAAAACTCATTATAATAAATACTGCTCAGCACTCAAGCTTAAGAAACGGTTGGATCACAATTGTCTAAAATGCCTCTGTACATGTATGCATTCATGTTTTATCTTTTAGGGTATCTTAGCATATTAACCAGGGAATTTCATTTTCTCTCTCCTTATGTCTTCCCAGTTTGCACGGTTTGAAACAATTGATCTTTCTCAAGTTGTCTTAGCAGAAAGCAGCTGTAGAAATCTTTGTCACACTTTTTCTGTAAGTATCAATGGGAGTGGCTGAATAGGTTGGGATGTAAGCTAGGTGGGAGAAGAGTTTCATACCTACTTATTGCATCTTGGGATCCCGCAACTGTGTATGAAAATTCACTTTAGTATTGCAAATGAGTGCTGAAGATTGTTGTGAAAACATTTCTATCGCCTAATAATGGGAGTGGGAATGAGATATTATAAACCCGGGTCAATTTAGGGGTAGGGAGGAGTAACAATTACAAGACTGTCTTCTTGGTGAAGGTGTAGAAGAATGTCATGGAGAGCATCTCAAGAGACTGTTATGCTGTAGAAAATACCATGATAATCAAGCTACATGACATTCTTTGCTCTGAGGATGCATAAAAGGCTCTAAATTCAAACTAAAAGTTTCCTTATGCTGAAATACTTGAAGAAATTTGAGAACATTCTAGGGAAGTCCTTGGGCTTTGGACTGCTGAAATGTCTTAAAGGTTTCATGATTTTACTGAATCCAGACTAGAAATCTCACTGGACAATGACAAGAGTATATTGCCTAGGAATTTCTTGTTCACATCCTCCCCAAACTGTTTTTGCCCAGCTTCAAAGATATAATTCACCACTGGAGACAAATTCGTTTTTAGCAAGATGGAGGGTTGTACTTCCCAAACTGAAGAACAACAAGCCCAATTCACTGCTTCCACAAATTGTCTTCATTGCATTCTCCTTTAGAAGAAGTTGTAAGAGAGACCTTACTCTCATTTATATCTCAAGCATCATACTAAGTTAGGGTAAAACTGGGGCTTCTGATGACCTATTTCTCAAAAACATAACTTATGGGCAATGCATATTGTCACCACTCTACAAAGAAATCTCAAGGGCTAGATTATCCTTTTGTTAAATTAAAATACAGAGACAAAGTTGTGAAGATGGCTCAAATGTTAGATTACGTGCCTAGCATGTTTGAGGCCATGTGTTTGATTTCTAGCATTTCCTGGCTTTCATGGGTAGTGGCTTGGGCTACCAAGTATTACAGGGGGTGGCCCCTATAAAAAACACAGAATTGATGCCAGAAAGATGACACAGAGGATAAGGTGCTTGCATTGCATGTGGCCCACGTAGGTTTGATTCCCAGAATCCCATTTGGTCCCCAAAGCACTACCAGGCATGATTCTTGAGTGCTGAGCTAGGAACGACACCTGAGAATTCCTGAGTATGCTCCCTCAAAAAACCCACAGTCACTATTCATCAGCCCTAACAAAAGTGGATTTGGACCAATGAACCAAATAAGTGCTATTATCCCAATTCCTTATCCTTAGTTCTTTCTATCATAGAATCATTCTGCACTACACTCAAAAGGTAAAGTAAACTAGTTGTTCGTGTGGTGAGTTCTGACATAATTTGTGGCAATGGGATGAGGCAAAGGCAAGTAGGGTCACTGAAGCAATACCATCATGTCACTCTTATGGTTCCCTCCTGCTGTCTCGGAAAATATCTAGTCTTGACAGTGACCTATAATGATAGACGTTTGCATAGCTTTCTCTAGGTTCTTACACTAAATAGGAATAAAAGAAACAATGATAAAATTCTCAACAAGTTTTCGCTGCACAAGGAAAAATATAAACTGTATTTTTAGATTCCTCATTGCAGTTTCACTCTCTCCTTAGACTTTAAAAATTATATCATGATAAAAATATGCCCTGTTATTATTTTTAAGTGGACAGAGTAAGACAGTAGACAGGGTAAGACAGGTAAGAAAACCGGATTTTCAGGCAACCTCATTTCAGCATGTACTCATGGAATGACACACTGTGGAATAAAGTGCCATTTTAGCCTTTTACATTGCTGGGAAGTCCTGAACAGTTTAATCAAATCCTGCTGTCTTGTTTTTTTCTGGTTGTGATATAGGAAAAGAATCGCTTCCATCTCATGAGATTAAAAGAAATATTAAAAAATTATATACATAAAGTATGATGGAACTGTGTTTAGCATATAGGAAATGAATTGATGTGTTGTTATTAAATCATCATTAAATTGAGTGGGTATCTAGGGACATATGAGTGACTCAGACTTCTCTTACAGTGAAATTTGGTTTAAGTTTGGTAAAACATATAATTCCATGGAAAGCTAACAGGCTTTTTTGAGGGTCAAAGCTGTGGAGAAGAAACCAACTAACAATGTGACTTTTTTCTTAGGTAATTACACCAGAACAAAAATTTACCTTGGCCGCACCGAATCGGAAAGACATGGAAGAATGGATTAATGTCATAAAAACTGTACAACAGGGAGAAATTCATAAGGTAACAAAAATAGAGAACTTACACAACTCTCATGGGTAAATACTTAATAAATTATGTTAGTTAAGCTACTTTAAAACGGGCTGGAGTGATAGCACAGCGATAGGGCGTTAGCCTTTCACGAGGCCAACCCATGTTCGATTCCTCTGCCCCTCTTGGAGAGTCCGGCAAGCTATCAAGAGTATCAAACCACGCCCACATGGCAGAGCCTGGCAGGCTACCCGTGGCGTATTGGATATGCCAAAAACAGTAACAATAAGTCTCACAATGAGAGACGTTACTGGTGCCCGCTCGAACAAATCAGTGAGCAACCGGATGACAGTGACAGTTACAGTGACTTTTAAAACAAGGAGATATTAAGATAGAAGCAGAGACCATCTTGCCACGAAGTAAAGGTGAATATCACTGGAAAACTTATCCTTTATTTTTATTTTTTATAAATCATAAAGAAATTTATTTAGAAACAAATATTAAAGCAAAATGCCATTCATAAAGGTATAAATTCCTATTGTGTAAAATAAAATATAATAAAATAAGTTAAGCTTTCTCATTTAGTTCATCTCTACAACACTCTCCACTTTGGAAACCAGTTTGTGTTTTTATTTTAGAGAATGACACCTGAAGCATAATTGCAAAGTACACCAAAATCTTCCTAATGTAACTGTAAATTTCATTAAATTAGATCCCCACACGCAGTAACAGTGTAATTTGGCTTTATTGGAGTTGTGGAAGTATTTTTTCCTTTGCATTATTTACCCTATTACTTTTATTTATTTATTTTTTGCTTTTTGGGTCACACCTGGCGATGCACAGGGGTTACTCCTGGCTCTGCACTCAGGAATTACTCCTGGTGGTGCTCAGGGAACCATATGGGATGCTGGGGATCGAACCCGGGTTGGCCACATGTAAGG
Source organism: Sorex araneus (assembly GCF_027595985.1). Taxonomy (NCBI): domain Eukaryota; kingdom Metazoa; phylum Chordata; class Mammalia; order Eulipotyphla; family Soricidae; genus Sorex; species Sorex araneus. The sequence continues at coordinate 53,356,204 of NC_073313.1, read as the reverse complement.
CAAACACCCTACCCACTGTGCTATTGCTCCAGCCCCTTACCCTATTACTTTTAAAATTCCACTTACATCATATTTAAATGGCTTTTATCATTACTTCATTAAATGCTTTTCAAACTTTTTGTTTGTTTTTATTTATTATCTTAGAGCACTACAAAGCTGTTCATGATTGGATTTCAGTCACACAGTATTCCGACACCCATCCCTCCACCAGTGTACATTTCCCAACACCAGTGTCTACAGGTTCCTTCCCATAAACCACCATAAACCACCATTCCCAACCCCCTTCCTGTCTCTTTGGCACGCACTTTTCTTCTCTCTCTCTCTCTCTCTCTCTCTCTCTCTCTCTCTCTCTCTCTCTCTTTCTCTCTCTGCTTTTGGGCATTGTGTTTGCAATATTGATACTGCAAGGTTATCAAGAATATCCCTTACCTATTTTAATCCCCAGATCTTTTCCAGCATGGTCATTCCAAGCTATTATTGTCATACTGGTCTCTTTTCTATCTTAACTACGCTCAACCCCAGACACACTTGTGGATATTTCCAATCCTTGACCAGTCTTCCAATCCCCTGTTTACCCTGGTCATGGATATTATTCTTCTACTATATGTATATATATATATTATATACCATGAATGAATGCAGTCATTCTATATCTGTCCTTTTCCTTCTGATTCATTTCACTCAGCATGATACTCTCGATGTCCCATCCATTTATAGGCAAATTTCATTACTTCATTTTTCCTCACAGCTGCATAGTATTTCATTGTGTAGTTATGCTATTATTTCTTCATCTGTTCTTGGGCACTCAGTTTTTTCCAGATTCTGGCTATGGTGAATAGTGATGCAATGAACATAAGGGTGCAGATGATGTTTCTGCTGTGTGTTTTAGGGCACCCAGAATATAGTCCCAGAAGTGGTATTGCTGGGTCCAATGGGAGCTCAATTCCTAATTTTTTGAGAAACGTCCATATTGTCTTCCAAAAAGGCTGGACCAGTCAGCATTCCCACAAAGAGTGAAGGAGAGTCCCTTTCTCCCTACATCCATGCCAACAATGGTTGCTTTATTTCTTTCGGGTGTGTGCCAATCTCTGTGGTATGAAATGACATCTCATTGTTATTTTGATCTGTATCTCTCTGATTATTAGTCATGTGCCTTTTGGCCATTCTAATTTCTTCTTTGAGAAAGTTTCTGTTCATTTCATCACCCCATTTTCTGATGGGATTGGATATTTTTTTCTTGTAGAATTCAATCAGCGCCTTATATATACTTGATATCAACCCCTTATTAGAAGGGTGTTGGATAAATATCCTTTCCCATTTCATAAACTGTCTTTGTATTCTGTTCACTGTTTCTTTTGAGGTGCAGAAGCTTCTTAGTTTAAGATAGTCCCATTTGTTTATCTCTGCATCCATTTGTTTGGTCAGTGGTGTTTCATCTTTGAAGATACCTTTAGCTTCAATGTCATGGAGAGTTTTGCGGACATTTTCTTCATTGTACTTTATGGATTCTGGTCTGATGTTGAGGTCTTTAATTCATTTTGATCTTAGCTTTGTGCATAGTGTTAGGTAGAGGTCTGAGTCCAGTTTTGCATGTAGTTGTCCAATTTTGCCAGCACCATTTGTTAAAGAGGCTTTCCTTAATCAACTTTATATTTCTTGCTCCCTATGAAAGATTAGATGATCATATATTTGAGGAGGTTTGTAAGGATATTCAGCCCTATTCTATTGCTTTGTGGATCTATCTTTGTTCCAGTGCCATGCTATTTTAATTGCTACCACTTTGTAGTACAGTTTGACGTTGCGGGAGATGATGTATGCTATTTTTACTCCCAAGAATTGCCTTAGCTATTTGTGGTGGCTTACTGTTCAATATGAATTTCATGAGTGTTTGATCAATTTCTTTGAAGAACGTCATGAGTATCCTTATAGGGATCACATAGAACCTGGTTAATGCTTTGGGGAGTATTGCCATTTTGATAATGTTAATTCCCCCAATGCTTGTGGAGGGGATGCATTTTCATTTTCTCATGTCATTTTTTATTTTTTGAAGTAGTGTTTTGTAGTTTTTTTGTACAGGTCTTTTACCTCTCTAGTTAAGCTGATTCTGAGGTACTTGATTTTGTGAGGCATGTGTGTGAACAGGATTGTTATATTCATATCACTTTCTTCTCTCTCATTATTTGCATATAGGAAAGACATGGAGTTTTGGATATTGATTGTAAAACCATCGACTTTTCTATACAAGTCTATTGTTTCTAGGAGCTTCTTGGTAGAGGCCTTAGGGTTCTCTAAGTATAGTGTCATGTGATCTACATATAGTGAGAACTTGGTTTCTTCCTTTCATATCTGGATACCCTTAATATCTTTTTCTTGTCTAACGGCTATGGCAAGTACTTCCAGTACTATATTGAAAGGAAGTGGCGAGAGTGGGCATCCTTGTTTTTTTCCTGATCTTAGAGGGAAGGCTTTGACTTTTACCCCATTGAGAATAATGCTTGCCATGTGCTTGTGTTAGATGACCTTGACTATATTGAGAAAAAGCTCCTTCAATGCCCACTTTGGTGAGAGTTTTCATCATAAACAGGTGCTGGATCTTGTAAAATGCTTTCTCTGTGTCTATTAATATGGCCATATGGTTTTTATCTTTTCTTTTATTGATATGATATTGATTGACTTACGAATGTTAAACCATCCTTGCATTTCTGGGATGAATCAAACTAGGTCATGTTATATGATATTTTTAATGAATCATTGGATTCTATTTGCTAATATTTTATTGAGGATATTTGCAGTGGTGTTCTTGAGAGATAGAGGCCTCTAATTTTCTTTTGTGGTTGTGTCTCTCTCTGCTTTTGTTATTAGGGTGATATGTGATTCATAGAAACTGTTTGGGAGTGTTTCTGTTTCTTTAACTTCCTGGAAAAGCTTGTAAAGTTCTGGCAATAGGTCATCTTTAAATGTTTGGAAGAATTTGCTAGTGAATCCATCTTGATCTGGACTTTTGTTTTGGGGAAGACTTTTGATTACTGATTCAATTTCCTTGATTTGGATAGGTCTATTCAGGTATTCAAAATCTTCTTGGTTGAGCCTTGGGAGGTTATAGGAGTCCAGGAATTTATCCATTTCTTCTAGATTCTCTTGTTTCGTGGCATATAGACTTCCACAGTTATCTTTGATTACATTTAGAATTTATTCGGTTTCTGTTATGATGTCCCCGCTCTCATGTCCGATTCTGTTCATTAGGGTTTTTCTCTCTCTTTCTTGGGAATCATGCTAGTGGTTTATCAATCTTGTTTATTTTTTAAGAACCAGCTCTTAGTTTCATCTTTGAAATTGTTTACTTGGGAATCCAGCTCATTGAATTCTACTCTAAGTTTTATTATTTCTTTCATCCTGCCTGGGTTGGGTGCCTTTTGTTGGTCGTTTTCTAAGATCTTAAGCTGTGAAGTCAAATTATTTATGAGGGCCCTTTCTTCCATCTTGAGAAACACTTGCAGAGCTATATATTTTCCTCCTAATGCTACTATAGCTGTGTCCCACAGGTTCCGGTAACTGTCTTCATCCACTAATTGTTTAACATTGAGTCATTTAAGTTCCAGGTGTTTGATTTTATTCTCCGTTTCTGTGTATGATTAACACAGATAATAATAATCTTCAGTACATCATGGTCTGAAAAGACAGTTGATACACAATTTATATCTTCCTGATTCTATTGAGGTCTGTTTTGTGACCCAGCATGTGGTCTATTTTGGAAAATGTTCCCTGTGTACTGTAAAAGAATGTATATTTGCTTTTTGGGGGATTACCAGGCCTGTATACATTTATTAGCCCTCTCTCTTCCATTTCTTAGTTTGGAGCCAGTACTTCCTTGCTTACTTATAGTCTTTTAAATCAATCAAGATGTGATAAGACGGTGTTAAAGTCTCTAAATACTATCGCGTTGTTACCAATGTCTTCCTTGAAGTCTATCAGTTGTTTTAAGTATTTTGCTGGCCCTTGTTGGGTGCATATATGTTTAGGAGTGTCATTTCTTCCCGATATACATATTTCTTGATTATTAAAAATGGTCTTCCCTGTCCCTTCTAATATTTTTTCATCCTGAAATCTATGTTGTTCGATACTAATATGGCCACCAGGCTTTTTAGAGGGAGTTGTTTGCTTGGAGGATTGGTTTACATCCTTTGACTTTGAGTCTGTGCTTGTTATTACTGTTCAGATGTGTTTCTTGTAGGCAGAAGAATGTTGGGTCAAGTTATTTAATCTATTTTGCCACTCTGTGTCTCTTAATTGGTATATTTAGACCATTGACATTGAGAGAGATTATTGTCATGGAGTTTTATGTCATCTTTCTCTAGAGTTTTGTTGTGATTGCAGGGGTTTGTCTTGCCTTACAGTAACCACTTCAGTCCTTCTTTTAAGGTTGGTTTTGAGACTATGAAGTTCCTGAGCTGTTGTTTATCCATGAAATAGTGTATCATTCCTTCACGTTTGAGCTAGAGTTTAGCTGGATAAAGTATACTTGGTGAAGTGTTCATTTCATTGAGTTTTTTCACTATATCCCACGACTGCCTTCAGGCTAGGATAGTTTCCTATGATAAGTCTGTTGCAAATATAAGGGATGCCCCTTTGTATGTATGTGATTTCCTTTTTTGTCCTTGCTGCATCCAGTATTATGTCTCTATCTGTGGTATTCATTATTCTGATTATATGTTGTGGAGTCTTTTTATTAGGGTCTCTTTTAGCTGCTAATGTTTGGGCTTCTTGGATATGGATGCGTGCATTATCCAGAACTGGAAACTTCTAAACAATGATTTCTTTAACTCTTGCTACTTCATTGGGGTTGCCTCACTGTCCTTCTGTTACTATGATGATTATTGTGTTGTTTCTCTTGAATTCATCCTCCATCTTATTTGCCCTTGCACTATTTTGAGGTCTTTTCCCATTCATTATATGCTGTTCCCTGTATGCTTTCTGCAGCTCATCTTCAATCTCACTGATACTGTCTTGGTTGCTGTCATTCTACTGTTGAGGGCATCTACTTGAATTTTTTTTTATAATTTATTTATTTTTAATTAGAGAATCACCGTGAGAGTACAGTTACAGATTAATGCCACCTCAGAAAAGCTATATAATGGTCAGGAAACACCAAGGCTACAAATTTTTCCTAGCCATTTTGGAGGTAGTCATTTTTTATTTTCTCAAACATTGCTTGCTTTGGTTGTATTCCATACAAATTTCTGACACTAGTCTTTAAACAGATTAAGTGAAAAATGGGACTACATAATTTTAAGTTTTCAAGGCACATCAGAAACTGTTCTGCAATTTTAGAGGACCATAATAAGTCCTGGGGGATAAAACATTTTTATATTTTGAATATTACATGATGGCAGTTAGTACAGAACAATTTCCCAGTTCAGAGACTCCTGCTAGTTTACTATGATCTAACCAAAGCTATCAAATATGTAAAGTTTAGAGATATCTGAAGTTGGAGGCAGTGAGAGAGTCTTTTTAAAAGCATGTTGGTTAGGCTAAACTGAAGAAGTTTTTGAGTGAACCATGTTTTGCCTTAAGGGAAGTTCTCTACAGAATTTACAGGCTGAACTTCATAATTGAGTAGATAGGCTAAGTCCATTTCTAGTTCTATGTCAGTGTGAGGGAAGACTAATCCAGGATTTAGTGTTCTGTTATGAAATAAATGGATAACTTATTAGTACACATTTAAGGAATGAGTCCTCACAAGGTGTTCAGTTCAGTAGCCAAGGAAAGTTCACAAAGAAATGTAGACGTGGTGCTGAAGTAATAGTAAATCAGGGAGGGAAATTTACTATGGACACGGCTGACCTGGGTTTGATCTCTGGCACCCCATGTAGTCCCCCCAAATCTACCAGGAGTAATCTCTTAGCACAGAGCCAGGAGTAAGCCCTGAGCAACACCAGGTGTGGCCCAAAACTAAACAAATAGAAAAAGGAAATTTAGCCTTAATTTCTGATCTCACCAACTTTTTAGGTAATCATGAAATAATATATTAAAATGAATGTTAAATAACACTTTGTAATAGTAAAAAGTTTTCAAGGAAGTGTATGATAGCCATATGAATGAAACAAACAGTGAAGTGGTATGGGTTCAAGAGAAGAAACACTAAATAAGTACTATAATTTTCTGAAAGAGTTAATAAAGGATATATTTAATAATTAAATTGAAAGAAAAATAGGATTTAATTATGGTGTGGAATTAAGGATAAGGAGAAATCTGGAGTAGAAAAAGTGGTATGTGTCAAAACCCCTCAGAAAATACTGTATAGTTTTGGAATAAAGTGGAAGGGGAGGATTCCATTTGAGAAGAAGAGTTTGGGAGTGAGTTTAGTAAATTAATCTGCAGAAGTAGATTAAGCCAGATTGTGTACAACTGTCATGCTATGGTAAAGAATAGATACTTTGTGGAAAAAAGAGAGGTGGTCAAAGAGATGCTTTAGAAATACAAACTTTATTATGTAACAGAAAACCTGGAGATGATAAGATCATGGAAAAATTATAAAAATAATTAAAGCAAGACAGAATTAAGTAACAGGATGAGAATAGAAGAGGAAGGCAAATAACAGGTACTGAGTGAGAGGTAGGGAAGAACCTTAGATCTATGAAGTCAAATGAGAGAAGTCATAGGCATATGAAGGGTTTGTGTCTAGGGCACTTAAAGAAAGACCAGAAAGCAGAATGTTGGATATATGAAGCTACTGGAATACTAAATTAGATGATTCCCTCTATCATGGCCAGGGATGTGTCCTTGCATGAAGGAATCCCTGGGTCAATCCCCCAAAATACACTAAAATAAATGAAATAAGGTTACAAGTTACATCATTCTAATAAATTGTATGGAACATTGATAATGAGAATATATATGGACCTTAGGTGTAAAAGACTCTCCCCATTGGCCGCCTGGGTTCTGGGGGTCAAGCCAGTCGATTGATCAGTTGCCGTTTATTCCATTCTTTCCACGTGCCTGTTCCAGTCTCTCTGAAACCCCCATTCTAGTCTCACACTAATGCTCATTCCCATCTCCTTCTGTCTCTCCTAGCCCCTCATTCCTCCATCCCAGCTCTCTGGATTCTTCTTTTGTTTTCATTAGTCTCTCCGCCCTTACTTGTCTCTCTGGGCCCTAGTCATACCTAGCAAACCTAGCATACCTAGTCATACCTAGCAAACATACCTACTCATACCTAGCAAACATAAGAAAACCCTTCCTGAGGGCCCACCAGATTCTAAGGACACACCACCTAGAGGCATTCTCCTCCTCCTAGCATCTTAATTCTGTCACTGTCACTGTCATCCCATTGCTCGTCGATTTGTTCGAGTGGGCACCAGTAACGTCTCTCATTGAGAGACTTATGGTTACTGATTTTGGCATATATCCAATACGCACGGGTAGCTTGCCAGGCTCTGCTGCGCAGGCTCGATACTCTCGGTAGCTTGCTGGGCTCTCCGAGAGGGGCGGAGGAATCGAACTCCGGTCAGCCGCGTGAAACGCGAAAGCCCACCGCTGTGCTATTGGTGCTATTGCTCCAGCCCTAACATCTCAATATTAGTTATTTTTGTATGGGCACAGTAAGAGATACATTGAGGCTTGTAGGGCAGCTCTCCAGGGAACATCTTGCCACAGACTCAGACTGTAGTGCTCAGGCCATATTAATCATTCCTAACCCTAGCAGGGTCCGAATCTAGTCATTACTTTTTGGATCATGACAGCATTTGTCCACGACCACGCCCTTAACTTATAGTGCATTAGGCACTTTGACCAGGACCATCTTGATGCCAGGGTAGCACATAACTCACTGCTTGCCCTGGGTACATCCTGTCCTCATCGGGACCCTGCCTTTGGGGGTACTAGGAAGTAAGGGCAGCTGAGGCTTAGGTCAAGAGAACAGATGCCGAGAAGAAAAATGCCATGTAGAGTCAAATGACTCCCAGGTTACAAAAGCATAGCATTTACTACTATCTTCCTGTGCCTGTACAAAAGGACATGGCTCTGAGTAAATTATGCAAAGGACTCAGTGAGAAGAGAGAAACAATATTTACATGTCAACAGAGCACAAAGAAAGAAGTTACAAATAAACACAGAGAAAAGGGAGCACTGTGATGGGAACAATCCAATAAATCTAAACTACCTGAGGCTATGTTATCCTACATACATCTAAACTCCAGATTTTAAATTCTCAAATATTATTAAATCAGGTAATTTAGCCTTTATTTGAAAGTATCCAAACATGGGGAACTAAGTCAAAGAATCTACTCAGTGTTCTTAAAGTTCTGAAATTTAGTATGTTTCTTTCCTACTAGGTATTTGACCTAGTAGCACTATAGCACTGTTGTTCCATTGTTCATCGATTTGCTCAAGCAGGCACCAGTAACGTCTCCATTGTGAGGCTTGTAGAACTTCTAATGTGGAGTGTGAACTGTAAGAATGGCATTGGCTCCCTGATGAATTAGAAAACTCCTTGTTATTGGAGGTGTTAAAGCAAACGTTAAATAACTTTTCAGGATGTTGTATAATAAATTAACTTTTCATAGTGACATATGCAAGATGGTAGACTAAAACATCCCAATATTTGGGGCTGGAGCAGTAGCACAGCAGGTAGGGCGTTTGCCTTGCACGCAGCCAACCTGGGTTCAATTCCCAGCATCCCATCCCCGAGCACTGCCAGGAGTAATTCCTGAGTGCATGAGCTAGGAGTAACCTCTGTGCATTGCTGAGTGTGACCCTAAAAGCAAAAATATAGCACTGCAGCACTGTTTTCCTGTTGTTTGCTCTAGCGGGCACCAGTAGCATCTCCAATGTGAGACTTGTTGTTACTGATTTTGGCATATCAAATATGCCACTGGTAGCTTGCCAGGCTCTGCCATGCGAGTGGGATACTCTCAGTAGCTTGCCAGACTCTCTGTGAGAGATGGAGGCATTGAACCCGGGTTGGCCACGTGTAAGGCAAACGCCCTACCTGCTGTGCTATCCCTCCAGTCCAAAAGCAAAAATAAATAAATAAATAAATAAATAAAATAAAACATCCTGATGTTCATTTCCTCTCACTAAACAACAAATAAACGATTCCATGAGAACTGGAAATGTTGGTAAAGGATTGGTTTTAGGAAGTCTGCAGGAATTAGAAGGAGGCAGCGAGTTCCTACTTGATATGGGCAACTCTTTTTGACACTCCTACAAAGGCAGCATCATGTTGCACTACTATGAAGTTATCTTGATCTGCACTGCCTGAAAGCTTGTCTATGCAACCTTGGAGCCTAAGACTCAGAGAACTCACAGAATTTCAATTTGGGGTGACGTTTTACTCTTTGGGGTCAAAGGAGAGGGAAGTAAGCTGCCTCAGTCCAGATACTAGGCTATTTGCATTTACCAGAGAAGGAATTCCAGGGCACGACAAATTTTTTATCTAGAAAGCAAAAGGATTCGTTAAAGAATTATATAACATACACCCAACACATGAGTCCTGATTCTCGTAGAAAAGAATCAGGCTGCTGGCTAAGGACTTTATAGTCAGAAAACTAAGACATGAAATATTCATGATGGATTTAGATAATGGGGACAAGGTGCTGAAGTCTCATAGTAATATTGAGAATAGGTTTTTTAAATCTAAATATAAATCTTGGGCACATATTGGGTTAATATTTTCAGCCTTAGTGAAGTAGAAAGGTGAAGATCAAGTGTTAACGGGGTAAGGTGATGAATATGCTAGTTTTACTGTGGAGATTATTTTACCATATTTTTGTATCAAATCACAATTAAAATATATTATTCAGTTTTAATGTATCACTTATATCCCAATTTTAAAATTATCTGTTTTGAAGGGCTTCCCAAGAATATTTCACTAAATGTACATATGAAATGACAATTAAAATAAATTATTCAGTTTAAGGTCTCACGGATACCTCAATTAAAAATATTAATCTATTTTAGAGGGCTTCCCAACATGGGTTCAGGAAAACCAGAAGTTTCTCCTAATGATTATCCACCAAACAGGCAGATAGCTTAATGTGAGATTTTGGGTCTTGTGGTGTTCACAATACCCTGGCTACCTCAGTGTTGCTTGGAAGCCTACAGGGCCACATCTGGTGATGCTTAGGAGACTGTGTGGTGCTGAAGATGGAACCAGAGTGGCCACATGCAAGTCAGCATATTAATACTCATACTATCTCGCTGCCCCTCAAATATGTATATATTTTTTATAATTTGCTTTAAAGATAAAAAGTTAGTTCTTCAGGTGGGCAGACTAGATGAGTTCCACATTCCTTTCAACTTGAAATACTTCTGATACTAAAATTTCATTAGCTGAGAAAACCAAACTTCTTAGAGAGTTGAAATCAGTTATTTTTGGCAGACTTTGTTTTATAATTCTTTTATTTTATTATTGAAACACCATGTGGAAAGTTACAAAGTTCCCAGGCTTTTGTCTCAGTTATACAATATTCAAACACCCATCCCTTCACCAGTGCCCATATTCCACCACCAAAAACCCCACTATACCTCCTGCCCCCACCCCCTCACCCCCAACTGTATAACTGATTAATTTCACTTCATTTTCTCTTTACCTTGATTGCATATTTCAACACAAAATTCACTATTGTTGTTGGAGTTTACCCCCAAGAAAGACAGCCCTACTACCAAGGAAGCATTTGATAATTAGTTTTCCATTGCTGAGAATGAGGAGATATGTAGCCCCACTGCTCCAAGTACATAATTCTATTTTCCCTTTTTCCTTTTTCTTTTTTTCCCCCTCATCCCCCTTCCCGCGCCTTATAGTATGGTGGATGCCACGCCGCGTTTCTCCCCGAAAATGGGAAACAATCGGGAAAGAGGAATATTTCCTCTTCTTGGCCTGCATGGGGCTGTTGCTTAGTTCACAGTCCAGAGAAATGGCTGCTACTTTGATTACCTTCAATATTTCAACAAAAAACTCACTGTTATTATTTGGAGTCCCCCCCCCCCCAAGTCAGACCTGCTAAAAAGGAACCGTTTCACATTGCTGACAATTAAGAGATGTTGAGTTGCGCGGATGCAGCAGCGTCCACGGTTTTGGATTTCTGTATAAAGTCCAGGGAAGATTCTGCCAGAAATTGCATAGCCCATCTCACAGTCCCAGTGCATTGCTGTAAGAAGCTGCACTGGATGCCCAAATGTGTTAGGTCTCTGGAATCAAAGTCTTTAGGGCAGAGGGTCCATTTCGCTCTAAGCAGCTCTGGATTTATCTGGGCCAAGGGCATGCCGGTTACACCCACTTCCCATGATTCCCTAGGAGCCCCAAGTGTAAAAACCGTATACCTCTGGGTTAGGAGTCTTAGAAGATGGCTCGTGCCATGTGGATGTTGCTTCCTCCACCATTTCCCGTGCAGGAAGACAGGGTGGAGAGGAAAGATCCATCCCCGGGCAGCGCGGAGTTGTAGCCCAGCTCACATTCCCAGTGCATTGCTGTAAGAAGCTGCGCTGGATGCCCGAATGTGTTAGGTCTCTGGAATCAAAGTCTTTAGGCGCAGAGGGTCCGTGCTTTATAATTCTTAACCCATGTTCTTGAAAGGACATCTTAAATTCTACTTAATTATCTTTCTCTTAAAGTCCCCTCCCTTGCACTTATGGAGTACTTTGACAGTAGCCAAGTTGTGCTAAGAAGATAACTGAGCAAATATATTCGATTTGATTAAATGACACTTTATTTCATGAATAATGTCTCTATGGCTACTGGTTTTCTCAAGATGAGAAAGTTTGCACTTGTTGTCTTCTCATAATTAACAATACCTCACACTGTAATCATTGAAAGTGTACTGTACCACCCTACCAATAATCATTCTGAGAAGACTTAATATTTTATAGTTACTAAAACCCTTATGTAAAATAGAAAATGTACTCAAGTTATGAACCAGCTACTCATTCTAATTTATATCAATGTAACGTTTCATTACTTGAGACTTCCCAAGTAATAAATATCTAAATTTTTAGAATCCCTTTTCATACTATTCATAATAAGCAATGCAAAATAAATTATCTAGCATCTGCCTGTGGGGCAGGCTTGGGTGGTGGTGGGAAAATTCGAAATAATTGTGGTGGGAAGGTGCAATGGTAATGGGACTGGCGTTGAAATATTGAATGTAATCAATTATTGAGAACAACTATAGAACTGTAGCACTGCCATCCCATTGTTCATCGATTTGCTCAAGCAGGCACCAGTAAAGTCTCCATTGTGAGACTTGTTCCTGTTTTTGTCATATCAAATACTCCACGGGTAGCTTGCCAGACTCTACCTTCGGGCGGGATACTCTCAGGCTCTCTGAGAGGGACGGAGGAATCAAACCCAGGTCGGTCATGTGCAAGGCATAAATATATCACTTTTTAAATAATATAAATAGAATATAAATCAAATATCAGTGAGATTTTTAGTATGATACATTTGAGAAAAAAATATCTCGATCTGTGGTGAGAAATTTAGCACACCTCCAGCATTTGAGTCACCCTCAACAGCCAGAAAATTTCTGTTCATCTCTTCCCCCCAGTATTGATGGGATTATATTTTTTCTTATAAAGTTCCACAGGTATCTTATATATATTGGATATTAACCCCTACCAGATGAAAGCTGGGTAAATGATTTTTCCCATTCTGTGAGCTGTCTTTGTATTCTGGTCATAGTTTCCTTTGAGAATCTTCTGAGTTCCAACACACACCCCTTCACCAATGTAGACTTTCCACCACCAATGTCCCCAATTTCCTTCCCACCGAAACCCTTTCCCAGGCTGCCTCTATAGCAGACAATTTCCTTCTCTCTCTCTCTCTCTCTCTCTCTCTCTCTCTCTCTCTCTCTCTCTCCCCCTCCCTCCCTCCCTCCCTCCCTCCCTCCATCTCTCTCTTTTTCTCTCTCTCTCTCTCCTTTTAGGCATTATGATTTTGCACAATGGTTCTTTCCCCTCTATGTTCATGTCAATACTGGTTGGGGATTTTTTGTGTGCCATTCTTACTGATATTATGTGATATCTCATTGCTGTTTTAATCTGCATTTTCCTGAAGATAAATACATTGTCATATACCTATTGGCCTTCTTTAAGGTGGTGCCTATTCTTTTCTTCTCCCCATTTAGTGGGACCACACATGGCTGTGATAATGGCTTACCCATGGCTCTGCATTCAGGGATTACTCTTGGAAAACTCAGGGGATCATACGGGGTCCTAAGAATTAAACCCAGCAACTGCATGCAAGGCAAGAGCCTTACCCTCTGTGCTATCTCTCCAGTCCCACTGTTTCTGTGGTTTTGATGGGGTTGTTAGGGTTCTTTTGTGACTGTTTCAAAGTTTTACAAGTGCTTTATAAATCCTGGGTTTTTATCCTTTCTCTGTCAGTTGAGTGGTGGACAGGTACACTCTCCCAGCCTATGGGAGTGTCACTTTATCCTAGTCATTCGTTCTTATTCAGTGACAAAGACTCCTAATTTGATAAACTCACATTAGTTTGATTTTGGTTCCATTTACTTGGCCAATGGCATTGAGTCATTGAAATTGCCTCTGGAATAAATGTCATTAGCTTATGATTTCCTCAATATATTCATGTCTGAAATAAGGTATTTAATCCATTTTGAATTGACTTTTGTGAATGGTGTGAGAGATATCTGAATTCAGTAATTTATACATGGCTGGACATTTTTTCCAGTGCGATTTTTTGAAGAGGTTTTTCATATTCCAGTTCATACTCTTTGCTCATTTGTTGAAGATTACATGTCCATATACCTGAGAATCTATATCTGAGCTATGAATTCTAGCCACTGATCTGAGAATCTGTATTTCAGGAATTGTTTTATTTTCAGCTTATATTTTGAATGACGAATGTCTATAAATTGGTTTCTGGTGACTAATTTTTATAAATTGACCAAGTAATATTCCAGTGCCCCATAGACTAGACTTCTTCTTTCCTATATTCTCCCTTCTATCACACTTTCTTGCTTTTTTTTGTTTTCTTGCGCTTAGCATCAGGCAGAATTTATAGTTCTTTTAAAAGCCATGCCTTGCTTTTATGTATGTATTAAAACCATTATAGTATCAAGAGTAATAAAATGATGATTTTGTGAGACTATGTTTACATGCCAGAAGAGACATAAACAGAATTTTTTTTAAAGTGGAAGCATCTTATTAAATGCAAACCCAGAACCAACTTTTGGGCTTTTGGTACCTACCTTCTTTTCCTTTCAATCCTTCAAACAGTTGTGGGTATATGCACTCCTTCACACACACACGTGAGAAACAATAAAATAAATTACAATAAGCTTTAGCAATGAATATAAAACTCAATACCATGAAATAGGAACCGCAATAAATTGTTATTGAATGCTGGCAAGAACTTTGTTTTGTTTATTACTATATTCCTAGTGCTTAGAAATGTGCTAAGTGTTTAATAAATATGTTCAAACAATTAACCAGGAAAGCACTATAGGCAGTCAAAACATGGAAATCAACGAAGAATTCTTGACAAGAAACCACTGAGATGAAACATCCAGCTATTGTAATGCTCTGCTTACCTGGAAGCTCTAGGGATTGAAAGGGGTATATCCTCTAGCAGGTAGCTAAATTTTGACAATCATTACTTATCTTAGAATCAAAGAGCTTTGCCTCCTCCCATTCTTGCTTGGATGAAGGATTTTAGTATCACTGAATTCTTAGTTTACTACTCTCCCTTTCCTACTCAAAGAGAATCGAGTTTTAAGCTTGGATCTAAATCTGGCTAAAATAACCACTTTTTTAAAGATAGACTAAACCAATGCAAAGGCTTGACTGAACAGTATAAGAAACATTGCTCTAAACTTCAGCTCAAATTCCAGTATTTACCTTCTCCTCAATTGTTTTCCCTTTTTCAATCACTAGGTAAGAAATGAAGGTGAGGTATGTGTAGTTATTGTCTCAGGATTTTATTTTATTTCTAATTTTTTTATTTTATAAGTAGTTCACAATATTTGATTACTTTTAATATTCAAACACCAATCTCAGCACCATTACACCTTATAACCACCATATTTCGGATGTTTCCATCCGAACCCCAATCCCTGTTTCAAAGCAGAAACAACATAGTATATTTTGTATTGTTTGTTATGAAAAACCGCTGAAAACACTACAAAAAGGTATCCTTAGAGAAAAGTGAAGATTGTTTTATTTCAACAGGAGCCATTAAGCCCTTCTATAAGAGACCACTAACATGTTGTTAAAGGTTGAGCTTTGTGTGCTTTAATACACATGTATCTGTAAATATATGTATGTATATGTATATATATATTCCCTCTAAGATTGATTGCCTACTACTTTGAACTCCATCAAATGTGGTAGAGTACAATACTTTTGGAGTATGGGTAGAGTGTGTTGTAGTTGTGGCCGAGCAGTCCAGGAACATGTTCACTCATGGGTGAAGCTCAACCTGAGCATGTGGAGAGCGGTCTTCAGCATGGTGGCAATTGAGTTCTGGAGGTTTTTGGCTGCCGGAGCTGATTCCCTTGGGGTGGGGAGGGCTCTCACCCACTGCCCTCTGGGGTGCCCCAAGTGAAATAGCCTGGCATGTTGTCCGGTGACATGGTTATGGCGAGCATCATGTTATGCTCCCTTCTGGGAGAGAAGGACATGCAATGTGGATGGTGGCGGATTATGCGTCTCACATTTTAATAATCCTCTTCACACATTCTCATACAACTATACTGGTACTTTCAGCCCTGCATGGGTTTTCTATATTTCCATAAACCATCTCTGCCATTAATTCTCTATTCTCTCTTTGATTTATTTAGATACCGGCAGCAGAAAACAACCCTTTTCTTGTTGGAATGCATTATTGGTATGCCAGCCAGAGCTCTAAGACCCAGCACTGCAATATCTGTCGGGAAGTCATTCCTGCTCTGTCTAGAAATGTGATTGTCTGTGAAGGTATGTTCCTGATTTCTTTAGGAAGGAGAGCTCAGTCAATGTAAATAGAATTGAAGTCTCTCATACAGTTTTAGCTTCACTGAATCACACTAGGTAATTCAATCTAGTTTAAAGTCTATTTTGATACTTAAATACTGATAAAAATGGAGGTTAGGAAATTGGTGTGATGATGGTGAATTCTCATGAATCAAAATGAACGGTTTGGTTCAGAATAATGAGAAAATACAGTCTAAATAGTTGGAAAGAAAAAAATAATTTCCTTCTTTCTATCAATTTTCATATAAGATGTCAAGTAAAAAATGTAAGCAGAAAAAATTCAAAGTAAGTAGATCATATGGGAAGTAGGGTTTTGGGGGTGGCCAACTGTATGATACATCTAAATGGTGACTTTCCAAGTAGCTCAGAGAAGGCAACTAGAATCTTCATTGTCACCAGATTCACACCCATCTTATTTTCTTCCTGTTTTCACAGTATGCAAAGTGAAGTCTCACAAATTATGTGCTTTGAGAGCTAGTAAAGATTGCAAGTGGAATACCTTGTCTGTCACTGATGATCTTCTTCTGCCTGCTGATGAAATAGTGAGTAATAATCATGTCCTTTCAGAGTATCTTTTTCCCATCTCCCATTCACCCACTTGACACAGAGAAAAGAATATTTCCTCTCTTCATAAACTAAGGAAAGCTTCTTCTCCAGGCCTCCAATACAAGCAATATAGACTAAAGAGTTCTGTCATATGTCAGGAGCATTATAGTGGAGAGAGGAAAACAAATAAGAACTAGGGGTTATACCATATCCTTCATGGGCTGTTTTTTTTTATTCCAGTTGGCCTTTCTCCATATAACTCTTACTATTGCCTCTTTTTATACTTCAGGAAACTATGCCCCATCAGTGGGTAGAAGGAAATATACCTGTTGACTCTCAATGTGCAGTTTGTCACAAAAAATGTGGGAGCAGTAAAAGACTTCAGGATTACCGCTGCCTGTGGTGTCATCAAACGGTAAGACTCTTCCCATTTCCTTGATACTTAGAATATGATTTCCAGAGAGGAGGGGTGGAGTGAAGTTGGCTGTGCATACATATAGATAGAAGTAATAAGATAAATTGAAATTATCCCCAAAAATGCATATAATTCCATAACATAGAACTCAGCATGTTTCCTTTTTATAAGTGGCTATGAAGTTTTGAAAGATTTTAAAACTATATACTTCAATGATTACTTTTAAATGGTTCTGAATTTGTGTGGCCTCCTAGCAACTGGGAAGAACTGAAGCCTCTTATGATAGCATAGGGCATTTAAAAATTAATTGAGTCTACTCTTAGGAAATCTAAACTTCTTATTTCAAGAAGTTCGCAATCTTAGTAGATTAATGATTAACATCAACACATTGTTTTGTCACTGGGTATTGAGTGTCTCATATATATGTTCTCTCAGTCCTTTCAATATCAAGAACTCATTGTCTCCATTTAAATGTGGGAAAAGATTTTCAGGAAAGTAATTTACAAGAGGTCATGCAGCCAATAACCAGGAGTCTTGACTTCTATAATTCCACAAAAAGTTCTTTTAATTAAATTAAACAAGTTTTGCTTAACTGGGGGTGATTTGCCCTTTTATCACATGGGAAATATTTGACAGTATGTGGAAATTTTTTTTGTTTTTACTCATGTATAGTTTATCATCTGGGCTTTGAGTAAAGACATAGAATTCTGCTAAACCTTCTAAAATGCACAGGGCAGCATAATGTGCTATAATCTATCCCAAAATATTAATATTACTAATAATGAGAAACCCTGATCTAGACTTTTGAACTTTTCGAATGCTTCTTTTAAACAAATTATTCTAAATAAAAAAGAAAGCTGATAGTATGATTTTTCTTTAGAAAACTCTCACTCTGACAGCCTTGCTCCAGTCAATAAAGTCTATCTATTCACTCTACCTCTGCCTTTCTCCAGCTCTGTACTAATGCCTAGAAATAACATTATATCCCATAACCCCACACCCCCACCCCTTGCCTGACTCTTTGGCAGGCACTTTTCTTCTCCTTCTCTCTCTCTCTCCATCTCTCTCTCCATCTCTCTCTCCCTCCGCCCTTTTGTGCATTGTGGTTTGCAATATTGATACTTAAAGGCTATCAATAATATCCCTTACCTACTTTTAACCCTCAGATCTTGTCCAGCATGATCATACCCAGCTACTATTATCATATCGGTCTCTTCTCTATCTTACCACCCTCAGCCCCGCACATGCTAGTGGTTAGATCCAACCATTGACCAGTCCTCCTAACCTATGTTTACCCTGGCCATGGATATAGAATGATTGCATTCATTTGTGGGATATATATATATATAATATGTATGTATATATAGTAGAAGAAAAAAATATTTAAAAAAGATTTTTTAAAGATTCTTTTTAAAAAAAGATTTGTTGAAGTGAAAAACTAAGTTATTGTGATTTACATAGCTATTTATAGTTCAGTTTCAGAAATACAATGCTTCAAAACCAACCCCACCAGCACTGTTGACTTATGTCACAATGTCCCCACATTCCCTCCCAACCCCTAGTCTGCCTCCTTGGCAGGCATATTTTAAAGTTGAGTTATTAAAGTTTAAATTTCATGCCTGCAGTATTGTAGGCTTTATAATATATATGTGTATATTGTATTCTGTAGCTTATAATATACATATGTACAACATATGTATATTCCTATACCATACCATACCACCACCAATGAGCTTGAGCTCTGTGATCCCAACCCCTATTACCTCCTCTTCTCACTTCCTCCACCCTGTGATTCTTTTCTTCCCTGTCCTTTTCGTTTTTCTGACAAAGGGTTAAGAGTAACTTGAGTACTCTCACACCCCTTGTAACCACGCATTTAGTTTTACTGATATTCTTCTATATATAACAGCTAAGTGAAGTTGTCTTGTGTTTGTCTATCTTCTGCCTCACTTCACTCAATATGATCATCTCCAGATCCATTCAATTTACAGCAAATTGCATGATTTAATTCTTCCTTGCATCTCTATAGAATTCCTTTGTATATATACACCATACTTTCATTATCCAATCACATGTTGTTGAGCACCAATAGTACTGTCGTCCCGTTGTTCATCAATTTGCTCGAGTGGGCACCAGTAACATCTCCATTGTGAGACTGGTTGTTACTGTTTTTGGCATATTGAATACACCATGGGTAGCTAGCCAGGCTCTACTGTGCATGCGGGATACACTTGATAGCTTGCCAGGCTCTCCAAGAGGAACAGAGGAATCGAACCCGGGTCAGCTGTGTGCAAGGCAAATGCCCTGCCTGCTGTGCTATCGCTCCAGTCCTGTTGAGCACCTAGGTTTTTAAATTATTTTTTTTGTATTCTAGAGGTAGATACCAAGCTTGGTCACATGGCATCTCTATTCTTACTTTTCTGGAAAATCTCCATAGTGTTTATCCACGGGAGTTGAACTTGGCAATATACATATACATATGTATATATTGTTCCCAGAGTTTTTTTTATGTGTGTCATTCTTAGTGGTGTGAGATGATATCACATTCTTATCTTGATTTGGATTTTCCTGATAATAAATATGATGAGCATTTTTTCATGTGTCCGTTGGCTATCTACCTGTCTTCTTCAGAGTGGCATCTGTTCATTTCCTCTCCCATTGCTTTGTAGGAATTTTTGGAATTTTTGGGTTAATATTTTGAGATCTTTATATATATTGGATATTAACCCTTTATCTGATGTATTTAATGCAAATATTTTCCCCATGTAGTTGGGTATCTTTTAGTTTTAGCCTGTGTTTCTTTAGCCTTTCAGAAACTCTTTAATTTGATGTCCCATTTGTTTATCTTTGCTTCTGTTGTATTTTCCAATGGAATTATACAATTAAAAACAACTTTTAGGTCCAAATGGTAGTCCGTCTATCTATCTATCTATCTATCTATCTATCTATCTATCTATCTATCTATCTATCTATCTATCTATCTATCTATTGCTTTATTGTTTTTGGGGTCACACCCGGCGATGCCCAGGGGTTACTCCTGGCTCTGCACTCAGGAATTACCCCTGGCGGTGCTCAGGGGACCATATGGGATGCTGGGAATCGAACCTGGGTCGGCCGCGTGCAAGGCAAAAGCCCTACTTTCCGTGCTATTGTTCCAGCCCCCTATATTTTTTTCTATGTATCTTCTGATCTGATATTCTGGTTTGATTTCAAATCCTTTAATCCACTTCGACTTGACTTGTGAGATATAAATACAGTTGTTGTTTTTTTTTTGTTGTTTTTTTCTCAACACCATTTTCTGAAGAGGCTATCATTTACTCCACGTCATGTACTTAGCTCCTTTGTTAATAATTAATAATTAGTTGAGCATACATAGGAGTCTTTCTTCCCTTTGGGTATTTGGTTCAGAGAATCTATCCTTATGGTAGTACCTTGTTGTTTTAATCCACATAGCTTTATAGGAGGAAAGATAAATGTGATCATACAAATTGATCCAAGAAAAACTTTTGACAAGATCCAACATCCATTCATAATTAAAACAAATTCTTAACAAAATAGGGTCAAGAATAACCGTACTCAAAATAGTAATGGCCATCTATGAGAAACTAAGAGTCAGTGGTGAAAACTGAAAATATTCTCCCTGATATCAGATATAAAGCAAGGATGTTAACTATTTCAACTATTATACAGTATAGTTTTAGAAGTCATTGCAATAGCAATTAGGCAAGACAAATCAAAGAGTTTCAAATTGAAAAGGAAGAAATCAATTTGTCACTTTTGGAGGTGACATGATAATATACACAAGGAGTTTGCTAAACATATTCTAGAAACAATAAACCAATACACCAAAGTATCTGGACACAAAAATCAACACAAAGAACTCTCACATTCTTATATGCAAATAAAGTCCAAGAAGAGAAATAGACCAGAATCCACTCCATTCAAAATTGTCTCCCAAAACATGAAGTATGTAGAAATCAATTTAACAAAAGATGTGAAATACTTATACCATAAAACTATGAAATATTTAAGAAAAAAACAGAATTCCTTAAGAAGTGGAAAAATACACTCTGATTTTTCATTTTCTGGAAAGTTCTACCTATGTTTTTGTCACAATAATTTGACTTTTCTGGTATAATCTAAAGTCCATTGTGCATGGTGTAAGATACAGTTTCAGTTTTATTTTTTATTATATTATTTTATTTTTATTAATTAGTTCACAATATTTGATTATATTGGATATGCCAAAAACAGTAACAATAAGTCTCTCAATGAGAGATGTTACTGGTGCCCACTCGAACAAATCGATGAGCAACGGGATGACAGTGACACTGATTTAATATTCGAACACCAATCCCACCACCATAACACCTTCCCACCACCATATTTGGGATATTCCCATCCCAGACCCTACACTTGCCCCAAAGCAGAACCAAAATAATTCATTTTTTATTGTTTCTTATGACTAAAGTGCTGAAAGTTATCTAAGAAATTTCCTTAGAGGAAAGTATGAAGCTTATTGTATTTCACCCAGGGGCCATTAAGCCCTTCTATAAGAGGTTACTAACATGTTGTTGAAGGTTGAGCCTTGTGTGCTTATATATATTATACATACATATATCACTGTATCATTGTATCACTGTCATCCTGTTGATCATCAATTTGCTTGAGCAGGCCCAATAACATCTCCATTCATCCTAGCCCTGAGATTTTAGATACCTCTCTTTACTCGTTCTTCCCAATGGTGCAGCATTAGAAGCTCTTCAGGGACATATATATAAATATATATATATGTAAAAATATATTTTCCTCTAAGATTGGTTGTCTTCTACTTTAAACCCCACAAAATATGGTGTGCTACTCTTGGAAGATTAGTAGTGTGAGGTATGACATATCGTGCAAGGGAAAGTTAACCACTGCCATGCTCATGGCTGTTCTCCACAGGCTAGGGTCAAGTGTCATCCGGAGTGAATCCGCAGACAACTCCAGTATGAGGGACTTGTGAATAAAAACTCCAAGTTCAACAGAACTGGGGATGGATGTTCCCCCACCCCTCCCCCCACTACCTACCTCCACCTCCCTCCTGATTCCCAAGACTTGGCAGTCACACCCATAAGCCACATCTGGTTGACATCAGATAATCTCATCAATGGCCATGATCCAGAGACTCATTTTCCTCCTCTCTCGGAAGAGAGCATAAAATGACACATCATAGCCATGCCATCAGACCCTGTGCCAGGTTGTTTCATTTGGGGCACCCCAGAGTGGAGCAGGTGAGGCCCCTCCCCACCCCAAGGGACCCAGCCTCAGCAGCTGAAAACCTCCAGAACTAATACCAACATGCTCACAGCCACGCTCCACACACTCAGGCCGAGCCTCACCCACGAGTGAACACTTTTACTCTGTAAATGTAACTATCTCATTAATCCAGCACCATTTGTAGAAGAGACTACTTTTTTCACTTCATGTTCTTAACTCTTCATTGTAGATTAGCTATCAATAAATTTGAGGGCTTATTCTCTATCCTGTTCCATTTATATGTTATGTATTTCTGTACCACTTAGTTTTTATTACTCTAGTTTTATAGTATAATTTGAAGTCTGGAAATGCAATACTACCCATCTTCTTTTCCCTAAGAATTATTTCATGATTTCTTACAAATTTTAGTATAGTTTGTTCTAAGTCCTTGAGGAATGTCATTGAAATTTTAACGGGAATTGCTTTGTATATGGTGTAATGGTTTGTGTAGAGTGGTCATTTTGGCAATGTTAATTCTTCTAATCCATGAGCAAAGAATATTTTTCCATTTGTTGGTGACCTTTTATCTTTCTTTCATTAGTTACACAGTTTTGTCTGTTAAAGTCTTTCACATATTTTGTTAATTTTATCCCTACATATTTGATGGTTTGGGGACACTTTTACTCTTCTAGAACTTAGTTTTCACTTGGCTTATTTATTTATTTATTTCATTATTATTATTATTATTATTATTATTATTATATTTTGCATTTTGGGTCACACCTGGTGATGCACAGGGGTGACTCCTGACTCTGCATTCAGGAATTACTCCTGGCAGTGCTCAGGGACAATATGGAATGCTGGGAATCAAACCCGGGTTGGCTGCATGCAAGGCAAACACCTTACCAGCCCCTCACTTAGTTTATTTTAAAATTTGTATTGATGAACTGTGGTTTACAAAACTATTGATGGTTTAGTGCATACATCATTCTAGCACCACACCCACAACCAGATTACCCACTTTCCTCTAACCAAGGTGCCAAAGACCTCTCACATTCAACCCCTGACCCAACTCTGCAGCAGAAAATTGCACGTTTTTTTTCTTTCTTATAGCTACATTGTTTTACTTTATGTATATATACCACCACTTCTTTCATTATTATTTTTGTTGAATCACAGTGAGATATACAATTGCAAAGTTGTTCATGATTTAGTCTCAGACATATAAAACCATGGTACATCTATACAATGTAACACCACAGAGCTGTAAGGAGAAATGAAGTTGTGAAAATTGCCTAAGCATGGAAGAACATGGAAGAACATGAATCATGCAGATTCAAATGTGTCAGCGGGAAAGAGACACACACCACCACTTCTTGATTCATTCATTTGTACTTGAGAACTTGTGTTTTTCCATATTTTGGATATTATACTAAGCACTGCAAAGAACTATATGTGCATATATCTATTAAAATCAATGTTTATGTGTTCAGTGGATAAATGCCAAGATGTGGCAGTACAGAGTCACATAGGAGTTCTATTTTGTTTATAAGAGAGATCTCCACATTGCTTTCCATAGAGATTGACCCAGATGGCATTCCCACCAATCATGTATGAGGGATCTTTTCTCACTAAATCCCCACCAATACTGGTTGTTTCCAGATTTTCTATTTGGGGGACACACTCGGCAGTGATCAGGGCTTAAATCTATCTTTGCACTCAGAAATTACTCAGTGCTCAAAGGACCATATGGGATATACAGGATCAAACTCATGATGGCAGCATGCAAGGCAAGTGCCCTACCCATTGTAGTATTGTTCTAGCTGTTTCCAGACTCTCTGATACATTTCATTCTTGATAGTTTGAGATGATGTATCATTGTTGCCATTTTTCTATGTTTTGGGCCATACCTGGCATACTCAGGGGTTCCTCCTGGCTCTGCACTCAGGAATCACTCCTGATGGTGCTTAGGACACCATATGGGATGCTTAGGGTGGAACCTGCATCAGCTGCATTCAAAGAAAACGCCTTACCTGCTGTCTTGTCTTATCTACCTAGTTCCTCATTGTTGTTTTGACTTGTATTATCCAAATTGTAAGTGATGAAGAACACTTTATAATTTTTAAAAAATATTTATTATTTTAATTGAGTCACAATGAGATACACAGTTACAAAGCTGTTCTTGACCAGGGTTCATTCATACAATGATCCAACACCCATCCCTTCACCAGTGTCCATTTCCCACTACCAATGACCCCAGTTTTCCTCCCATCACCACCTTCCCCAAACCTGCCTCTTTGACTTTATGGCAGGCAACTTTCCTTTTCTCTCTCTCTCTCCCTCCCTCTCTCTAATATTGTGGGCACTATCACCATGGTCTGCAACACAGATACTGAGAGGTTATCATATTTATTCCTTTACCTACTATGATGAACACTTTTCTCATATGCTTATTGTCCATTCACATGTCATCTTTGGGTAAGAGTTGGAAACTAATTTTAATAGAGTCATATCTTAAGCTTATTTCTCTTCAGATTATTGTTTTCACATAGACATTCTTGTTTAGATTTTGTAGCATGCAACCATGATATATTGTTTTATTATTTTAAGAGAGTTTTTATGTACAGTCTTTAGGATTTTCTTTGCATATTTTCATGTCACATTCAAATAGTAATAGCTTAACTTCTTTTTTATTTTGAATCCCTTTGATTACTTCTCTTTCCCAATTTTTGTGACAATGACTCCAAAAACTATGCTGAATTAATATGGAGAAAGCTGTACCTTTGTCTTGTGCTTGATATGAGAGAGAAGTAATTAAATGTTTCTATGTTGATAATTATACTGGCTATGTGTTTTTTAGAGTTGGCCATTATTGTATTGAAGTATGTTCTATCTATCCCTAATTTTGAGGGTTTCTAACTCATGAATGGATGTTGAAATTTATCAAAAGCCTTCCCTGCTAAAACTAATATGATCATATAATTTTATTATTCCTTTAGTTGATATGGTGTATTACATAAATTTATTTGCATATTATGAACCATTTTTATATCTCTAAGATGAAATCCTCTGATCATGTTATATGACTACTTAACATGTTTTTGGATTCAGTTTACTAAGATTTTGTTGAGGATTTTTGCATCAATATTCATCAGAAACATTGGTCTATATATTTTTTGTTTTAGGGACACATCTAGCGATGCTCATGGCTTACCCCTGAGTGAGTTCAGGGATAACTTATGATGGGGCTTTGGGGACCATATGGGGTGCTAAGTATCAAACCCAGGTTGGCCGCATGCAAGACAAGTGCCCTACCTGATGTTTTATCTCTCTGAGTGTGTGTATGTATGTATACAATATGTATACAAATATGTATATATATATATATATATATATATGTAATTCTCCATTCTGCTTTTTTGCGTTAAGGAAATGTTTGCTTCATAGAAGGTCTTAGGAAAGACGTATATTACTCAAACATTTTGGAAAAACTTGAAGAGTATGGGCACTAAGTCGCCTTTGATGTTTTGGTAGAACTCACTAGTAAACTGATGTGGACCAGGGCTCTTGTTCTTAGGGAGATTTTTTTCATTCTGTTTTCAATTTACTTGGTTGTGATTGGTGTTTCAGGTTTTTCACTTTACATCAGTCTTAGAAGACTATTATTCTAAGAGTTTGTGATTTCATTTTTGTTCCCTAGTTTAGGGGCATAGCATTGTTCATAGACTCTTATGGTATCTTATGCTACTGTTGTGATTTCTTCCTTACATCTCTGTTCCTATTTATTTGGTTTTTCTCTCTTTTTCTCTTCATGAGCCTAAATAGAGGTTTGCCAGTCTTATTTATTCTTTGAAAAATCCAGCTCCTGGTTTCATAGGTCCTTGTATAGTTTTCTTTTTTTTGTACCATTGATATCTGCCTTAGTTTTTATTATCACCTTCACTCTACTTGTTTTCATATTCATTTGTTGTTCTTTCTCTAGTTTATCAAGATGTGAGGTTAGGTCTTTCATTTGAGCTTTAGTTTTTTTTTCTAATGCAACTTTGTATTGCTGCGAACTTAGTACTGCTTTTAGTGTCCCATAGATTCTAACAGTTTTCATTTCCATTCCATTTATTTCAACAAATCTTTACATTTCTTCTTTAGTTTCTATTTCATACAATTGTTATTTTTGTATGAAACAGTTTTTGAATGTTGGAGATTTTCCCAACTTTCTGTTTATGTTCTATGTGTGAATGATTTTTACCTTTATGATTTTCTGGTCAGCAAAGAAAATTTATATGACTTCTGCTTTTCTGACTTTATTAATTTTCAAATTGTGTCCAAGCAGGTGATCTATCCTGGAGAACGTTACATGTACACTGGAAGAGTATTATACACCCTGAAGAGGATATCTTTCAGGCTATAAAGGACCCTGGATTTGTCAATTAGACCCAGCTCTTCCTATTCTTCATTTAGGACTCATTTCTTTATCGATTTTATATCCAGTTATTCTGACCACTGACAAGAATTGGGTATTAAAACTTAACACTATTACATTACCATCAATATATCTCTTCTTGTATATTAGCAATTCACTTTATAAACTTTGCTATCATTTCATTAATGCCATATCTGTTTATGAGCGTTAATCTTGATCCATCAATCCTTTAACTAGTATGTCATGTCTATCCCTATCTTATTATTTTCTTTCACTAGAATTCTATTTAGTTTAATACAAATATGGCTTCCCCTGCTTTTTAAGTCTGCCACTAGCCTGTGTGATTTTTTCTAGCATTTCATTCTGAGCTTGTGCTTATCACGATAGTTTAATATATTGACACACCAGCATAGCAATTTGTATTAATTAGGCCACATCTGAGTGTGAACCACTCTTGGTACACACCACTTTCAATGTTTGTGTTTCTCTTGTGAACAAAAAGTCAAATTTTGTTTTCTGATCCATCCATCCTTCCAAATATCCATCTATATATTTATCCATTTGCAATCACTATTTACTATTCTATATGGAATTCACTTCATTGACATTTAGATAAATCTTTGATATGAAGAAATTTGTTGCCATTTTTTGGCTGTTTATGACATTTGATCTTTGATTTTTATAGGAGGCTATACAGTGCCCTTGACAAGAGCTCATTTAGATTCAGAAAAAGTCTTCAGCTGTTATTTGTTTGTGAATGTTTTTAACCCTCCAACTTTGATTGATAACCATTCTGTAAAAAGGATTTTTGGTTAAAGGTTCCATTAATTCAATACTTTATATATGTTAGTTAATTCTCTTAGTAGTAGTTGAATAAAAGAAATATACTGTGAATCTTATATTTTCCCATTACATGTGAGGTTTGGCTTCTCTTGCAGCCTTATGGAACCTGTCTCTGTATTTAGTACTTGTTTTTTCATAACAGAAAAACACCAAGACACATTGTTATGAAAAAAGCAATAACTAAAAACAGAGACAGGTTCCAAAAGGCTGCAAGGGAAGCAGTGCCTTGGTGTTTTTTTTTCTTTCATTGGGCTCCTTGGATCAGTGCTCCCATTCCCTCTTCAGAGTGGAAAATTTCTAACATAGTCTTCTACAAGTCTTTTCCCTGCTTCTGCCTCTTTCTTTTCCTTCTGGCTATCCTAATAATTCTGATGTTTTTCATTCATGTATTGTCAGTAATATACCTTTATTCTCTTCTCTTTTTTTCTCATTATATTTTCCCTTATCTCTCTTACTGGAGTTGTTTGTCATATATTTGAGTCCACTACTAATTAGAAATTTATCTTCATTGTGCTGCTGAGATTTGATACTGTATTCTTTAGCATTTTTAATTCTATTCTATTTGAATGAGTTTTTATTTTTCCTGTCAGCCTCTCTTCAAGTATATTGATTATATGTCCAAATGGCATTTTCAGATTATTGAGCACTGATGGGATTGCTCCCCTAAAATCTTTAGGCTGATTATAAAGCTCTGATCTCCTTTGGAATCTTTCTGGACTTCTCTCACTCTGTTGACCCAACTGAATTCCAGGTGTTCTATTAATCAGCAGCTGGACCTGGACAGATATTTTGGGGCTCTTGGACATTGATCACTTTAGCATGTGCAATTGAACTGCTGGACCAGCTGTAAGAACTTACCATTTGCTGATGCCAGGCATGGGCAGAAAAATGGGGACAACTGGGATTTTGCTACCCTCAGTGAGAATGCATGCAAAAAAATCAAAAGATTTTAAATGCAATTGTTGTCCTGGTTTTAGATCTGGTTTCCTGGGTTTTGTTTCTATTTTCCAGGTGATTCCTCTTGATCACCTGGTTCTGGTGACTAGTGGGGCTTAATCGGAAAAAATAATTCTAGACAAGCTTACACTCCCAAAGAAAGAACACGGCAGACAAAAAATGTCTCTATTCTGTGAAAGAAGTCAATTTTATTGTGTTGAATATTTGGCCTGTATGTCAGGAAACTATAAAAAAAAGGAGAGAGAATGTCATCTTTATGTTATATATGTGACCAATCCAGGTTTCTGGTATGTTCTATAAAGAAACTTCTACACAAATTGGGTGTTCTGATTTTTAGAAATATTATTCAGGATACTCAGTACCTATGATCAGTATGATTTGCACTTGTCGTGCCATACTCTATAAATGCTTCCTAAGGATCTGGTTTCTAGACCCTGAAAACTGAAACCATACTCTTAAAAATATTTTTTTTTTAATTATTTTTAAATGAATCACCATGAGATGCAGTTACAGACTTACAAACTTTCATATTTACATTTAAGTTATACAATGATCCAGTACCCATCCCTCCACCAGTGCCCATTATCCACCACCAATGTTCCCAGTATCCCTCCCACCACTCCCACCCCATCCCCTCCACCTCAGTGACAGAAAGATTCCTATTTACTCTCTCTCATTTAGGGTGTTGTGGTCTCCAATGCAGGTATGAAGTGGCCATCATGTTCGGTCTATAATCAAATTTGGTACACATCTCCCATCCCAAGCAGGTCCTCCACGCATCCTTTACTTCGTGGTCCTTCTCTTTATGAGCTGCCTTTTCACCCAGCATGTGAGGCCAGCAGGCAAGTCATAGAGCAAACCTCCTGGTCCTTATCTCTACTATACTTGAGTGTTAGTCACCCATTTTGTTACTTTATAGTCCACAAATGAGTGCAGTCTTCCTATGTCTGTTCCTCTCTTTCTGACTCATTTCACTCATCATTATACTCTCCATGTTAATACACTCATGAAAATTTTATAACTTCATCTATCTAATAGCTGCATAGTATTCCATTGTGTAGATGTACCAAAGTTTCTTTATCCAGTCATCTGTTCTAGGTCACTCAGGTTTTTTCCAGATTCTGGGTATTTTAAACAGTAATGCAATGAACATACAAGTGCAGATGTCATTTCTACTATACTTTTTTGCATCTCTGGGATATATTCCCAGAAGCGGTATTGCTGGGTCAAATGGGAACTCAATTTCTATTTTTTTTGAGAAACGACCATACTGTTTTCCAAAAGGGCTGAACCAGTCAACATTCTCCGAGAAGTGAAGGAGAGTCCCTTTCTCCACAAATCCATGCTAGCACCAGTTGTTTTTGTTTTTTTTGGATGTGGGCCAGTCTATGTGATGTGGGATGACATCTCATTGTTGTTTTGATCTGCATCTCCTGATGATTAGTGATGTAGAGCATTTTCTCATTTGCCTTTTATCCATTTGGTTTTTTTTTTGAGAAAGTTTCCGTTCATTATATCGCTCCAATTTCTGATATGATTGGATGTTTTCTTCTTGTGGAGTTCAATCAGTGCCTTATATATCCTTGATATTAACCATTTATCAGATTGGTATTGGGTGAATATCCTTTCCCATTCTGTAGATTGTCTTTGTATTTCAGTCACTGTTTCTTTTTAGGTACAGAAGCTTCTTTAATATTATCCCATTGTTTATCTCTATTTCCACTTGCCTGGTCAGTGGCAAGTCATCTTTGAAGATACCTTTAGCTTCAATATGATGGAGGGTTTTGTCAACCTTTTCTTCATTGCACTTTATGAATTCTGGTTTGATGTTGAGGTCTTTAATCCATTTTGATCTATCTTTTGTGCATGGTGTTAGGTAGAGCTCTGAGCCCATTTTTGGCATATAGCTGACCACTTTTGCCAGCAGCACTTGATAGAGAGGCTTTCCTTGCTCCACTTCACATTTCTTGCTCCCTTATCAAAGAACAGATGATCATGTTTGAGGGTGTGTGTAAGGATATTCAATCCTGTTCCATTGCTCTACTGCTCTTCCTTTGTTCCAGTTCCATGCTGTTTTCATTGTTACAACTTTGTGGTAGAGTTTGAGGTTGGGGAAGGTGATGCCTTCCATCTTCTTTTTCCCAAGAATTGCTTTACCTATTCATGGGGGTCTGTGTTTCCATATGAATTTCATTAGTGTTTGATCCACTTCTTTGAAGAATTTCATGGGTATCCTTATAGGGATTGCATTGAATTGCAAAATGCTTTGGGGACTATTGCCATTTTGACAATGTTAATTCTCCCAATCCATGAACAGGGTATATCTTTATATTTCCTAGTCTCCTCTCTTATTATGTGAAGTAACGTTATGTAGTTTTCTTTGTACAGGACCTTTACCTCATTAGTTAAGCAGGTTCCGAGGTACCTGATTTTCTGTGGCATGATTGTGAACAGGATTACTTTTTTTTCATGTCACTTTCTTCTCTCTCATTATTTGCGTATAGGAAAGCCATGAACTTTTGGGTATTGATTTTATAGCCTGCAACTTTACTAAACAAGTCTATTATTTCTTGGAGTCTCTTGGTAGAGGATTTGGGGTTCTCTAAATATAGTATCGTACAATCTGCGAATAGTGAGAGCTTTATGTCTACCTTTCCTATCTGAATGCCCTTAATAACTTTTTTTCCCTAATCACTATTGCAAGTACTTCCAGTACTATATTGAACAGAAGTGGTGATAGTGGGCATCCTTAGCTTGTCCCTGATCTTAGAGGGAAGGCCCTTAGTTTTTCCCCCTTGAGGATAATGCTTGCTATAGGCTTGTGGTAAATAGCTTTGACTCTATTGAGGAAGGTCCAGTCTGTACCCATTTTGGTCAGTTTTCATCATAAATGGGTACTGGGTCTTGTCAAATGCTTTCTCTGCATCTCTTGATATAATCATATGATTTTTATTTTATCTTTTGAAGATCTGATGGATTATGCTGATTAACTTTTGAATGTTAAACCATCCTTGATTCCCTGGGATGAATCCCACTTGGTTGTGGTGTATAATCTTTTTGACGACTTGTTGGATGCCATTTGCTAATACTTTGGTGAGGATTATTGCAGCCATGTTCATCATTAATATCGGCCTGTACTTTTCTGTTTTTGTGGTGTCTCTGTTTGCTTTTGGTATTTGGATGATATGTACCTCATAGAAACTGTTTGGAAATGTTTGTTTCCTCGATTTCCTGGAAAAGCTTGAAAAGAACTGGCAATAGGTCCTCTTTAAATGCTTGGAAGAATTTTCTAGTGAATCAATCTGGATCTGGGCTTTTGTTTTGGGGAAGAATTTTGATTACAGTTTCAATTTCTTGATAGTAATAGGTCTACTCAGGTATTCCAAATCATTTTGGTTCAACCTTGGGAGGTTATGGGAATCCAGAAATTTATCTATTTCCTCTAGATTCTTTTGTTTCATAGCATACACACTTTCAAAGTAGTCTCTGATGATATTTTGAATTTCTTTGTTTTCAGTTATGATGCCGCCCTTTTAATTTGTGATTCAGTTTATTTTGGTTCTCTCTCTCTTTCTTTCTGAGTCTTGCTAATAGTTTATTAGTCTTATTTGTTTTCTCAAAGAACCAGCTCTGTTTCACTGATCTTTTGGATTGTTTTTTGGGTTTCCATGTCATTGATTTTTGGTCTAACTGTTATTATTTTTTTCATTCTGCTGGGTTTGAGCTCATTTTGTTGGTCCAATTTAAGGTCTTAAGCTGTGAAGTCAAGTTATTTATGTGGGCCCTTTCTTACTTCCTGAGATATTCAAAGCCAGTATTACCTTATTGAGTTTTAATCTTGTTGATCTATCCAGAGGTGATAAGTCAGTGTTGAAGTCTCCAACTACTATTGTGTTGCTAGCAATGATTTCTTTAAAATCTATTAGCAGTTGTTTTAGGTATTTAGCTGGTCCTTCATTGGGTGTGTATACATTTAGGAGAGTGATTTCTTCCTGCTTTACACATCCCTTAATTAATTAAAAATGGCCTTTGCTGTCCCTTCTAACCTTTTTCAACCTGAAATCTATGTTGTTGGATACTTATAAGGTCACCACAGCTATAGTCTACTTTCAGCCCGCATCTCCCATCCTGAGTGGGCACTCCTACCACCCTTTACTTGGTGGTCCTTTCTGTATCTGAGCTGCCTTTACTCCCAGCATGCGAAGCCAGCTTCTAAGCTGTGGAGTAATCCTTCTGGTACTTATCTCTACTACTTTTGGGTGTTAGTCTCCCATTATGTCACTTTATATCCCAAAAATGAGTGCAATATTTCTATGTCAGTTCCTGTCTTTCTGACTCATTTCATTTAACATGATACTTGCATGTTGATCCACCTATATGCAAATTTCATGACTTCATCTTTTTTTAACACCCGCATTGTATCCCACTGTGTAGATGTACCAAAGTTTCTTTAGCCAGTCATCTATTCTTGAGCACTCGGGATTTTTCCAGATTCTGGCTATTGTAAACAGTGCTGCAATGAACATATAAGTGCAGATGTCATTTCTACCATACTTTTTTTTGCATCTCCGGGGTATATTCCCAGAAGTGGTAATTCTAGATCAAATAGGAGCTCAATTTCTAATTTTTTGAGAAGCATCCATACTGTTTTCCAGAAGTTCTGAACCAGTTGGCATTCCCACAAGCAGTGAAGGAGAGTCCCTTTCTTCCCACATCCCTGCCAACACCAGTTGCTTTTGTTCTTTGGAATGTGGGCCAGTCTCTGTGGTGTGAGATAGTATCTCATTGTTGTTTTGACCTGCATTTTCTGATGGGGTTGGATGTTTTCTTTTTGTGGAGTTCAACCAGTGCCTTGAAAATCTTTGATATTAACCCCTTATCAGATGGGTATTGGGTGAATATCCGTTCCCATTTTGTAGACTGTCTTTGCATTCTTGTCACTCTATATTTTGAGGTGCAAAAGTTTCTAAGTTTAAGGTAGTCCCATTTGTTTTTCTCTGTTTCCACTTGCTTGGCCAATGGTGTGCCACCTTTAAAGATACCTTTAGCTTCAATGTCGTGGAGGGTTTTGCCGACCTTGTCTTCAATATACCTGATGGATTCTGGTCTGATGTTGAGATCTTTAATCCATGTTGATCTGACTTTTGTGCATGATGTTTGGTAGAGGTCTGAGCACATTTTGTTGCATGTAGCTGTCCAGTTTTGCCAGCACCATTTGTTAAAGAGGATTTCCTTGCTCAGGAGTCTATTTTTTTATTGCCTTACAGTAATTCTTGCAGGATTGGTTTAGTTGTCATAAGTGCTGCCAGCTCTTGTTTATCTGAAAATATTCTTATCCTTCCCTCAAGTCTAAATGATAGCTTTGCAGGGTAGTAAAATCTAGGCTGGAAGATTTTTCCAGTTAGTATGGGGCTGGAGTGATAGCACAGCGGTTGGGCTTTTGCCTTTCATGCCTCCGACCCGAGTTCGATTCCTCCACCCCTCTCTGAGAGCCCGGCAAGCTACCGAGAGTATCGAGCCCACACATCAGAGCCTGGCAAGCTACCCATGCATATTGGATATGCCAAAAACAGTAACAATAAGTCTCTCAATGAGAGAAAGTTACTGGTGCCCGCTCGAACAAGTCGATGAGCAACGGGATGACAGATTTTAAATAGGTCATTTTACTCTTTCCTGGCTAATAAGGTGCCATATGTAAGGTCTGATATAATTATTTTGTTGTTTCCTTTATATTTGAGGAATTTCTTCCTGCTTGTTTCTTTTTTTTTGGCAGCATATTAAAATTTTAATTTTTTTTAGATTTCTTTTTTTCCATTTTGACATGTGTTTCCTTTATTTACTTATTTTTTCTCTTTTATCTTTTATTAATGAATCACCGTGAGGTAGAGTGACAAACTTATGAACTTTCATGTTTGCATTTGGTTTACATCCCTCAACCAGTGCCCATTCTTCCCCACCAATGTTTACAGTATCCCTCCCACCACCCCCACCCCAACCCCCGCCACCCCACCATGCCTTTGTGGCAGGGCATTCCCTTTTGTTCTCTCTCCTGTTGGGTGTTGTAGTTTTCAACAGTGGTATTGAGTGGTCTATAGTCTACGTTTGGTATGCAGCTTTCACCCCGAGTGGGTCCTCCCAACATTCTCTACTAGGTGTTCCCTTCTCTGTCTCTGCTGCCTTTCCCCCCAGCACGTGAGGCCAGATTCCAAGCTGTGGGGCAGACCTCCATGTTCTTATCTATACTACTCCTGGGTGTTAGTGTCCCATTCTGCTACTTTATATTCCACATATGAGTGCGATCTTTCTATGTCTGTCTCTTTCTTTCTGATTCATTTCACTCAACATGATACTTTCCATGTTGATCAAATTATATGCAAATTTCATGACTTCATCTTTTCTAACAGCTGCATAGTATTCCATTGTGTAGATGTACCAAAGTTTCTTCAACCTGTCAACTGTTTTGGGGCTCTACAGTTTTTTCCAGATTTGGACTATTGTAAACAGTGCTGCAATGAACATACAAATGCATATGTCATTTCTACTGTACCTTTTTGCCTTCCAGGATATATTCCCAGGAGTGGTACTACTGGGTCAAATGGGAGCTCAACTTCTAGTTTTTTGAGAATCATCCATATTGTTTTCCAAAAGGGCTGAACAAGTCGGCATTCCCACCAGCAGTGAAGAAGAGTACCTTTCTCCCCAAATTCGCGCCAACACCGGTTGCTTTTGTTTTTTAGGTTGTGGGCCAGTCTCTGTGGTGTGAGATGGTATCTCATTGCTGCTTTGATCTGCATCTCCTTGATGATTATTGATGTAGAGCATTTTCTCAAGTGTCTCTCAGCCACTCGGATTTCTTCTTTGGGGAAGTTTCTGTTCATTTCATCACCCCATTTTTTGATTGGGTCGACAGTTTTCTTCTTGTGGAGTTCAACCAGTGCCTTGTATCTCCTTGATATCAACCCCTTATCGGTTGGGTATTGGGTAGATATTCTTTCCTATTCTATAGACTGTCTTTGTACTTTGGTCACTGTATCTTTTGAGGTGCAGCAGCTTCTTAGTTTAAGGTAGTCCCATTTATTTATCTCTGCTTTCACTTGCTGGGCCAGTGGCATGTCATCTTTGAAGATACCATTGGCTACAATGTCGTGGAGGGTTTTGCCGACCTTGTCTTCAGTGTACCTTAGGGATTCTGGTCTGATGTTGAAGTCTTTAATCCATTTTGATCTGACTTTTGTACATGGTGATAGGTGGAGATCTGAGTCCATTGTTTTGCATATAGCTGCCCAGTTTTGCCAGCACAATTTGTTAAACATGCTTTCCTTGCTCCACTTCACATTTCGTGCTCCCTTATCAAACATTAGATGATCATATATTGGGGGGGGGGATGTGTCACAATATTCTACCCTGTTCCATTGGTCTGTGGTTCTGCCATTTTCCAGTACCATGCTGTTTTAATTACTACCGCTTTGTAGTAGAGTTTGAAGTTTGGGAGGTTGATTCCTTCCATTTCCTTTTTCCCAAGAATTGATTTTGCTATTCGTGGGGGCTTATTGTTCCATATGAATTTCAGGAGCGCTTGCTCCATTTCTTTTAAGAATGTCAAGGGTATCTTTATAGGGATCACATTGAATTTGTACAATGCTTTGGGGAGTATTCCCACTTTGACAATATTAATTCTTCCAATCCATGAGCAGGGGATATGTTTCCATTTCCTCCTGTCCTATTTATTTCCTGAAGTATCATACTGTACTTTTCTTTATACAAGTCCATTACCTCCTAAGTTAAGCTGAATACAAGGTACTTGATCTTTTGAGGCACAATTGTGAACGGGATTGCTTTTATCACGTTGCTTTCTTGTCTCTCATTATATGTTTATAGGAAAGTCATGGACTTTTGGGTATTGATTTTATAGGAGGAACTTTACTATTGTTTCTAAGAGTTTCTTGGTAGAGGTTTTAGGGTTCTCTAAGTATAGTATCATATCGTCTGCAAATAGTGAAAGCTTGATTTCTTCCTTTCCTACCACAATGCCCTTAATACATTTTTCTTCACTACCTGCTATTGCAAGTAATTCCAGTACTATATTGAACAGAAGTGGAGAGAGTGGGCATCCTTGTCTCATCCCTGATCTCAGAGGGAAGGCTCTTAGGCTCTTAGTTTTTCCCCACTGAGGATGATGCTTGCTGTAGGCTTGTAGTAGATGGCTCTGACTATATTGAGGAAAGTCCCTTCGATACCCATTTTGGCAAGAGTTTTCATCATAAATGGGTGCTGGATCTTGTCAAATCCTTTCTCTACATCTATTGATATGAGCATATGGTTCTTATCTTTTCTTGTGTTGATATGATGGATTATGTTGATTGATTTCCGAATGTAAAACATCCTTGCATCCCCGGGATGAATCCCACTTAGTCATGGTGAATGATGTTTTTGATGAGTTACTGAATTCTGTTTGCTAATATTTTGTTCAGAATCTTTGCATCCGTGTTCATCAGGGATATTTTCCTGTAGTTTTCTTTTTTGTTGTGTCTTTGTTTGCTTTTGGTATAGGGAGAGATGAGCCTCATAGAAACTGTTTGGGAGGGTTTCTGTTTTTTTCAATTTCCTGGAAAAGCTTGAGAAGAACTGGCAACACGTCCTCTTTAAATGCTTTGAAGAATTCACTGGTGAATCCATCTGGACATGAGCTTTTGTTTTTGGGAAGACTTTTAATTACTGATTCGATTTCCTTGATATTAATAGGACTGTTCAGGAATTCCAGGTATTCTTGGATCAGCCTTGTGAGATTGAAGGAATCCAGGAATTTGTCCATTTCTTCTAGGTTCTCTTGTTTCGTGGCATACAGCTTTTCAAAGTAGTCTCTGATAATCTTTTGAATTTCTTTGATTTCTGTTGTGATGTCCACCTTTTCATTTCTGATTCTGTTTATAAGGGTTCTCTCTCTTTATTTGTGAGTCTTGCTAATGGTTTATCAATCTTGTTTACTTTCTCAAAGAACCATCTCTTGGTTTCATTGATCTTTCAGATTGTCTTTTGGTATTCCATGCCGTTGATTTCTGCTCTAAGTTTTATTATCTCTTTTCTTCTGCCTGGTTTGGGCTCCTTTTGTTGGTCATTTTCTAAAATCCTAAGCTGTGAAGTCAAGTTATTTATGTGGGACCTTTCTCCATTCCTGAGAAATGCTTGCAGAGCAAAAAATTTCCCCCTTAACATAGCTTTAGCTGCGTCCTACAGGTTCTGGTAGCTCGTTTCTTCATTCTCATTTGTTTCCAAGTACCTTTTGATTTCTTCCTTGATTTCCTTCCTGACCCACTCATTGTTCAACATCGATTGTTTAATTTCAAGGTGTTTGATTTGGTTTTCTGCGTCTGTCCATGATTAACTTCTATCTTCAGTGCATCATGGTTGAAAAGATAACTGATACAATGCTTATCTTCCTGATTCTGTTGAGGTATGTTGCGTGGCCCAGCGCATGGTCTATTCTGGAAAATGTTTCATATGCACTGGAAAAGAATGTGTATTCCATTTTTGGGGGATATATAGCCCACTATAGATCTATTAGAACTTTCTGTTCTATTTCTTCCTTCAAAGCCAGTATTTCCTTGGTGGATTTTAATCTTCTTGATCTATCCAAGTGTGATAGGGCGGTGTTGAAGTCTCCAATTACTGTTGTTTTTCTAGAGATGTCCTTCTTGAGGTCTGTTATACTAGTTGTTGTAGGTATTTAGCTGGTCTCTCATTGGGTGTACACACGTTCAGGAGTGTCATTTCTTTCTGCTGCATATAGCCCTTGATTAATAAGAAATGGCCTTCCCTATCCTTTCTAATCTTTTTCAACCTGAATCTATGTTTTCTGATACTAGTAAGGCCACCCCAGCTTTTTTGTGGGAGTTGTTTGCTTGCAGGATTGTTTTCCATCCTTTGACTTTGAGTCTGTGCTTGTTCTGGTTATTCAGATGTGTTTCTTGCAGGCAACAAAATGTTGGTTTCAATCTCTGAATCCATTTTTCCACTCTGTGTCTCTTAATTGGTGAATTTAGATCATTGACTTTAAGAGTTATTATTGTTAAGGTATTTTGCGCCATCTTTTTTTGTTTGTTTGTTTTGTTTTGTTTTAATGTATAATGATACAAAAATTTTATTGACTTACCATAAAGTACACAGTTACAGGGTGTTTATGATATGTAGTTATTCATAATTGGGTTTTTATAATTTATTTATTTTTAATTAGTGAATCACCATGAGGGTATAGTTACAGATTTATACATTTTTGTGCTCATGTTTCCCCCATACAATGTACGAGAACCCATCCCTTCACCAGTGCCCATTCTCTACCACCAATAAACCCAGCATCTCTCCCACCCTCCCCAGTCCCGTCTCCCCCCACCCCACACTGCCACTATGGCAGGGTATTCCCTTTTGTTCTATCTGATTAGGTGTTGTGGTTTGCAATAAAGGTGTTGCATGGCCATTGCGTTCAGTCTCTAGTCTACATTCTGCATGCATCACCCTTTCCCCGCATGACCTTCGACCACATTTTACTTGGTGTTTCCTTCTTTGAGTTGCCCAGAATGACACCTCAAAGCCATGGAGTCAACCTCCTAGTACTTATTTCTACTATTCTTGGGTGTTAGTCTCCTAGTCTATTATTCTATATTCCACAGATGAGTGCAATCTTTCTATGTCTGTCTCTCTCTTTCTGACTCATTTCACTTAGCATGATACTTTTTCCATGCTGATCCACTTATATGCAAAGTTCATAACCTCATTTTTTCTAACAGCTGCATAGTATTCCATTGTATAGATGTACCAAAGTTTCTTCAACCAGTCATCTGTTCTAGGGCACTTGGGTTTTCTCCAGATTCTGGCTATTGTAAACAGTGCTGCGACGAACATATAAGTGCAGATGTCATTTAGACTATACTTTTTTGCTCCTCTAGGATAAATTCCCAGGAGTGGTATTGCTGGGTCTAATGGGAGCTCAACCTTTAGTTTTTTGAGAATCGTCCATATTGTTTTCCAAAATGGCTGAACTAGTCGGCATTCCCACCAGCAGTGTAAAAGGGTCCCTTTCTCCCCACATCCTCTCCAACAGTGGTTGCTTTTGTTCTTTTGGATGTGTGCTAGTCTCTGTGGTGTGAGGTGGTATCTCATGGTTGTTTTGATCTGCATCTCTCTGATGATTAGTGATGTAGAGCACTTTTTCATGTTCCTTTTGGCCATTCGTATCTCTTTCTTGGAAAAGTTTCTGTCCATTTCTTTGCCCCATTTTTTGATGGGGTTGGATGTTTTCTTCTTGTAGATTCTAACCATTGCTTTATATACCCTTGATATCAACCCCTTATCTGATGCGTATTGTGTAAAAATCCTTTCCCATTCTGTAGATAGTCTTTGTATTCTGGTCACTGTCAGATGAAAATGGATTAAAGAGCTCAACATCAGACCACAAATCATAAGGTACATTGAAGACAAGGTCGGCAAAACCCTCCACGATACTGAAGATAAAGATATCTTCAAATATGACACGTAACTGGCTAACCAAGTGGCAACAGAGATCAACAAATGGGACTACATTAAATTAAATGCGCCATCTTTCTGTAAGGGTTTGTTGTGCTTGTAGGGGTTCTTCTTGTCTAATAATAGCCCTTTTAGTCCTTCTTTTAGGTTTGGTTTTGAGTCTATGAAGTTCCTGAGCTGTTGTTTATCCACAAAATAGTGTATCATTTCTTCGAGTTTGAATGAGAGTTTAGCCAGATAAAGTATTGTTGGTGAAGCATTCATTTCGTTGAGGTTTTTTTCACTATATCCCACCACTGCCTTCGGGCTTGGAGGGTTTCCTCTGATAGGTCTGCTGTGAATATAAGGGGTGCTCCTTTGTATGTGATTTCCTTCTTCGATCTTGCTGCTTGCAGTATTGTGTCTTTATCTATGACGTCCATCATTCTAACTGATATGTCTTGAGGTTTTTCTGTTAGCGTCTCATTTAGCTGGCACCCTTTGGACGCCTTGAATATGGATGCCTGCATTCTCCAGATCTGGGAACTTTTCAGCAATGATTCGTTTGACTGTGGCTTTTTCGTTGGGGTTGCTTCCCTGTTCTTCTGGTACTGCAATTATTCTAATGTTGTTTCTCTTGAAATCATTCCCTAGGACTCTGAGTTGCCCTAGAGCTATTTTGAGGTCTCTTCCCATTGTTTGTTGTTGCCCGTAGGCTTCTTGCAGCTCATCTTCAAGCTCACTGATTCTGTCTTCCTCTGTATCCATTCTATTGTTGAGAGCAACCACAGTTTTTTATTGCATCTACCGAATCCTTCATTTCTTTTTGTAGCTTTTTATTTCTGCTCTCATTTCTTCCTGTATTTTCTCAGTTGTCTGTTGTATTGTTTCTGTCAGGTCCTCCTTTAATTTAATGTATACCTTTTCGATATTTACATTGAGTTCATTGAACATCTTCAGCATTTCAACTATGAATTCTTTATTGGAGAGTTTAACTTTGCAGGAAACTCCTATTGAGGTTTCTGGACTCCTTTCATCTTCCTCTCCTTGTGGTGGGGATTTTTACTGTTTCTTCATGTTGTTGTGGTGGTATGGAAGTGGGACCTTCAAGATCAATATCCCTGTTCCCTCTTGTTGTGAAAAAGGATACTGGATGGGCTCGTCAACGGTGGTTGTGAAACAACAGATTGGTGGGTTTTAAGAGAATATCTGCGGCTGTCCGCCTGAAAAGAGGCCATGCCCACTTTCGTTGACGCCATGCCCTTTCAGGATTAGGCCACACCCCCCTTGTCATACTATAGCTGGGTCCGAGAAGCAGGCTGGGATGCAGGAAGGGTGTGTCAGGGGACGTCACATACCTGGGCCGAAAGAGAACAGTTGCGATGCTAGAGATTGGAGTGCCGCCAGCTGGGGCGGCTGTATGCGGTAGGGCAGGGGGAAGGGGGGTGGGCAGGGCTCCCTCTTGTTTCTTTTAGTAGTCTGTCTTTGTATTTTGATTTTACAAATTTTATTACAATATTCTCATTTTTCCTCCCCAGCCCACCTATCAACTTTAGAGGCACATTACAAAATTTCAATTGTTGTAGCTTAGAGCTAATGTTTTCAGTTTTTGTTCAGTCTGTAATTTGGATATGTGACTATGCCATTCATCCATATCACCAGCATTAGTGTCTTCAATGATAAGATGCCATATCAAATACAACACAATCAAGAGTAACCAAATGGGACTACATAAAATTAAAGAGATTCTGCATGGCAAGAGAAACACGGGCTAAATGTATTGAGTTTTTATATCATCTAGGAAACTTCATTTATGACTTTTCCCATTGTAGTTTTCTCACTTTGTTCTTATACTGTCTTGCATTTTACTGACTACCTGTGTCATTATTTCTTTGAAATTACTAAGCATCCTCATCATGATGTCGATCAACTCATTCTTTGAGGATTTACAGAGATGGTTTGTGTCAGTTGAGCCTCCCATGTTACATTTTGCTCATTTAATTTTGTAGACATTATGCATCTTCAACATTGGGTTTTTCGTTTTCTAGCTTTTATGAGGATGAATCTTTGTAGTTATCCCCTGGATACTCTGAGGGTGTTGCTCTTTTACTTACTTGTCCATATTCACCTAGTGGCAGGAAGTATAACTAACTCTGAGCAGTGATAAATTTTATTAATAGAGTTTTAGGATATGTGTGATGTGGTGATGGCAGAAGTCAGGTTGGGAGCTACTGGGATCTACCCATAAAGGAGATGACACTAGTTCCACTCAAAATAGTGTCCATTGATGTTAACTGGGTGATCAATCTCACATAAAAGGTTGAGGAAGCAGGCAGATATTCAGAAAATGTGGCACCAAGTTTATTGATATGGAAAGCGTTGGGCATGGAGCTGGCCAGACCTAGGCAGCTTAAATCTTATTATTTGGGACACTAACAGGTCCTGGAATTCTTGATGCTGTGAGCTACCAAAAATAAAATAGAATTCCACAGAATCACAAATATTTGATGTAGAATAAAGAGAATAGTAGGGGTATACAGAAGAAAAAAAATTATTCTCTACACAAGACCAATTGTTCAAGACTAGGAGAGGTGGCTGCTTTATTTAGCAAAGGAAACAATTCAAAGAGTTTAAAAACTGTGGAGCATGGGAATGTGTTTCAAATGAAGCAACAAAGTTGCTGAAGTCCTATAAAATTAACCCAATTATTAGTCAGTAAGCAATCAAAATTATGCTCATAAAATGTGCAGTGAGCTTGGGACAATAATAGATGAACATAGTGATGACTTCATCCAAGAGATAGAGCATGAAATAACATGCCAAATTGTATTTATATAACAAATTACAATAACTGAAATGAAAAGTACTATAGAGGAATTCATCAGATGAAGCAGGAGAAACATTAAGTTCAAAGACAGAATTGTGAACGGATATATGCACACTTAGGTTCATTGCCCCACTTACTACAATAGACAGGACATGGAAATAATCCATATACCTAACTACAAATGAATATATCAAGAATTTTTAGTATATATGGGGCTAAAGCAATAGTACAGCGGGTAGGGAATTTGTCTTGAACACACAAAACCTGCGTTGGATCCCTGGCACTGCATACGGTCCCCTGAGTCCAACAGGAGTGACCTCTGAGCACACTGAGCACTTGGTGTGACCCAAGAAACCAAAAACAGAATGTGTGTTATATACACGCAATGGAATACTATGCAGATCTAAGGAAAAACAAAATCATGCAATTTGCAGCAACATGGATGGAGCTAGAGGAAATCATATTGAGTGAAAAAAGAAGGAAAGGTATAGATACAGAATGATATATCTCATATGTGGGATTTAAAAAGACAAACCAAGGTACCAACAAAGAAATAAAGGCAACATAATGGGAAAACTGATCTACAAAGTTGAGTTGGGGAGGTTGGTAATGAAGGGTGTTGGGGTCCTTTAGAGAGGAAGGGGGTACACTTATGATGGGTGTGGTTTTGGAGTTATGTGCATGATAAACCATTAATAGCATTGTATACCACAGAATCACAATAAAAATTGTTAAAAAGAGACAGAGAATTGAAAATTCCTCAATTAGAAAAATTGAAAAGAGAATATAGAAATGAAAATAGAATGAGTGAATTATGTATAACATCAAGCAGAACCAAAAATGTCCTTTAAGATTATCAGAATAAGAGAGGGAAAAAGGCTGAAAATCTTAGGGCTAGGTATAAAATACACGGGTCAAGCCATATATGCACCAAACTCAGGTTCAATCTTTAGTACCTCACAACCTTATAACCATCACAGGATATAACTCTGGAGGCTCCCACTACTTCAGGACCTGAGTGACACTGCATGTTTAGTTTCAACATTTTAATGACCCAATTAGTCACGAATTGCTTGGGTGGCTCCCAAGTTCCCCTGAGTACCACTTGGATGGTGCCCACTAAAGGGCTTTAATCTGGGAATGAATGATACATCTCCATGCAGGAAGTCCAGAGATTTTTCAATAATGTTAGCTCAAAATGATACCTAGCACTTCATACTATATTTATTTATTTATTTACTTATTTATTTATTTTTGTGCTACACCCATAGGTGTGTAGGACTAACTATTAGGTCTGCAGTCAGAGATCAATTATGGCAGGGTTTGGAGGATCATTTGGGATACCCGGGATGCAGTTACATGTAATACAAGCATCCTAACAAGGAAGGAAGGAAGGAAGGAAAGAAGGAAGGAAGGAAGGAAGGAAGGAAGGAAGGAAGGAAGGAAGGAAGGAAGGAAGGAAGGAAGGAAGGAAGGAAGGAAGGAAGGAAGGAAGGAAGGAAGGAAGGAAGGAAGGAAGGAAGGAAGGAAGGAAGGAAGGACTGGACCCCTACTTCTCACCATTCAGAAAAGTTAATTCAGGTGGATTAAGGGCTTTGATATAAGGTCTGAAATCAGAAAATATATTGAAGAAAACACAGTACATTATATTGACTTGAGAAATAGTTTTAATAATTTAATTGAAAGCAGATAAAGGGCCCAGATCAGTTTATGAGTGAATTCTTTGAAACTTTCAAAGAGAACCTACTTTGTAACTGTATCTCATAGTGATTAAATAAAAATAAACCTATCTGGGCCCAGGTCTCGTTTGGGGTGATACTTTTGAACACTGTTTTGATTTCCATTATAGTAATTGGTAATTTCACACATTCTGCTTCTTCAAATTAAGTCTTGGAAGGTTAAGTGTTTTTGAAAAAATATCATTTTTTAAATTTGCCTAATTTATGATATAAAATTGTTAATGGTATTTTTTGGTTCATGGTTCATGAATCAAATAATCTTTTGGATTTA
Organism: Sorex araneus; assembly: GCF_027595985.1. Lineage (NCBI taxonomy): Eukaryota > Metazoa > Chordata > Mammalia > Eulipotyphla > Soricidae > Sorex > Sorex araneus. Next base: position 53,311,483 of record NC_073313.1, on the reverse strand, counting down.
TGGTTTGTCTCCTGTTTCATTTCTGGTCCAATTTATCAGTGCTTTCTCTTTTTATGTGAGTTTAGCTAAGTGTTTCATAGTCTTATTCTTTTGAAATTAAACCACCACTTATTTTTATAGATCAAGTTTTGGGTTTCTGTATTTGTGATTGCTGTTCTAAGTTTGATTATTTTCCCCCATTCTGCTTAATTTGGACTCCCTTTGTTGTTATTCTTACAGTGATATTTAGGTTATTTATTCAGACCTTTTATTTCTTGATGTTGTTATACTGCTATGAACTTCTTAGAATAACTTTAGTTATCCCACATTTTCTGGTAACATGGTTTTATTCTAATCTGATTCCAGGAATCCTCTTTTCACACATTGGTGGTTCAATAGTACAGTACAGATTTTTAGTCTCCAGATGTTTGAACTCTGCCTCTCCAGATGTTTGTTTATGGTTAATTTCCATTTTCAAGTTTTTGTGGTCAAAAAAAATACTTGATAGGAGTACTTTGTTCATTTTTTATGTTGATAACCTGGGAAGTTATTAGTCTAGAAAACTGCTAAAGGCCAAGAGTTCATCCTTTCTCTGATGAAACTGTAAAAGTCATAGCTTGGCTTAGAGGGGAAACCTCGCTTTGAATATACTAAGTCCATCATCTTATTGTCCATGTTCTTTTTTTAATTTTTTTAATTAGTGAGTCACAATGAGGGTACCGTAACAGATTTACACATTTTCATACTTGTGATTCCCTCATACAATATTCGAGCACCCTTCTCTCTACCAGTGTCCATTCTCCAACACCAGTGAACCCAGTATCCCTCCCACCTCCCAATCCCATCCCCCGCTTTGTGGCAGGGCATTCCCTTTAGTTCTATCTCTCTTCTTTTGGGTGTTGTGGTCTGCAATAGGGGTATTGAGTCGCCATTGTGTTCAATCTATTGTCTATTTTCAGCACGCGTCTCCCCTCCTGAGTGGGTCCTCCAACCAGAGCTTACTTGATGTTCCCTTCTCTATCTGAACTGCCTTTTCCCCCAGAATGTGAAACCAGCATCCAAGCCATGGAGCCAACCTCCTCGTACTTATTTCTACTATTCTGGGATATTAGTCTCCCACTCTGTTATTTTATATTCGACGGATGAGTGCAATCTTTCTATGTATGTCTCTCTCTTTCTAACTCATTTCACTTAGCATGATACTTTTCATTTTGATGCACTAATATGCAAAATTCATGACTGCATCTTTTCTAACAACTGCATAGTATTCCATTGCATAGATGTACCAAAGTTTCTTTAACCAGTCATCTGTTCTCAGGCACGCAGAATTTTTCCAGGTTGTGGCTATTGTAAACAGTGCTGCGATGAACATATAAATGCAAATGTCATTTCTACTATACTTTTTGCTTCTCCGGGATATATTCCCAGAAGTGGTATTGCTGGGTCAAAAGGGAGCTCAATTTCTAATTTTTTGAGAAAAGTCCATATTGTTTTCCAGAAAGGCTGAACAAGTCGGCATTTCCACCAACAGTGTAGAAGGGTCCCTTTCTCCGTACACCCCCTCCAACAGTGGTTGCTTTTGTTCTTTTGGATGTGTGCCAAGTCTGTGGTATAAGGTGGTATCTCATAGTTGTTTTGATCTGCATCTCCCTGATTATTAGTGATGAAGAGCATTTTTTATGTGCCTTTTGGCCATTCATATCTCTTCTTTAGGAAAGTTTCTGTTCATTTCTTCGCCCCATTTTCTGATTGGGTTGGATGTTCCAGTACCATGCTATTTTCATTGTTATCACTTCGTAGTAAAGTTTAACTTGGGGAGGGTGATGCCTCCCATAATCTTTTTCCTGAGAATTGTTTTAGCTATCCGTGGATGCTTGTTGTTCCATATGAATTTCAGGGTAGCTTGATCCATTTCTTTGAAGAATTTCATGGGTATCCTTCTAGGGATTGCATATTCCTAAAGCTTAAAATCCCTGAGGGATCTCAAATGTCAGAAGTGGTATCTCTTTGACCCAATTAATTTTTGGTTTTATCTTTCATGACTTATAAACTGCCACAAAGTGTGAGTTCTAAGATCAATTTTTGTCTCTTTTTTACTGCAGTGTAAAACTATATTATCTACATCATCATCATCATTACAATATTTAATACTGACTGAATGTATATATTTATCAATGCATGCCTTTTTCACTGTTGCTTTCAGGTTTTTTAAATTTTTTTATTGAATCACCATGTGGAAAGTTACAAAGCTTTCAGGCTTAAGTCTCAGTTACACAATACTTAAACACCCATCCCTTCACCAGTGCACATATTCCACCACCAAGAACCACAGTAAACCTCCCCCCATCCCCCCACTTCCTAGTCCCCTACCCTGCCTGTGTAGCTGATAAATTTCACTTTACTTTCTCTTTACTTTGATTACATTCAAACAAAAAAATCACTGTTATTGTTTGGAGTTCCCCCCACCCTCAGACTCGGACCTGCTGGAAAGGAAACATTTGAAAACAAATTGTCCTGGCCTTTTAAAGACAACTTTTTCCTATGTGGTTGTTTTTCAGCCTCTTACTTTGAACCTGTGCTTATCATGATTGACCAAGTGTTTACCATGATCCAGTGTTTCTAGAATATTGGTTTCTATTTATTTTTGCTTTGTTTTTTTTCTTTGTTTGAGAAATACACATAGAATTTCTTGAAATCCACTACTAGCTCAGTGCTTGAGGATCCACAGGGGCGATGCTCAAGGTATAATACAGTACCATGCACTTAGCCCATTGTACTCTCTCTCTCTCTCTTTCAGTCTCTCTCTCTGTCCTTGGATTCTGTTTTCTGATTCACCTTAGCACTCTTTGCGTTCCAATGGATTTTAGACCATTAATGTTGAAGTTAATGAAATGGAGGGCTTTATTGCCATAATTTGTATGGATTTTGCATGTTGGTGAGATTTATCTTTGCTTCTTTGGTCATATTTTATTGTTTTTTTTTTTAAAAAATGCTTTGGCTGTGCACTGGTGAAGGGATGGGTGTTTGATCATTGTGAGATTATAATCCAAACATGAAAGCTTGTAACTATCTCATGGTGATTCAATAATTTTTTTTTAAATTTTAAAAAGCAAAAAATAATGCTTTGGCTTATAATACTTATAATAATGGTTTTTCATGGACATAATTCTCACACCACACCCATCACCAGTTTACCCATCTACCTACCCCAGTCATATTTTATTTTTCTTCTATACTTAGATATCTAACTTTCAGTATGTTTCCTATGTAGCTTACATCTGAATTTCTGGGTGTATATTCCATAAAAGTTCAAGAAAATGCGTCTTATATATTGTGCAAGATTCATTATTCCTCCCCGTGCATCCCTCCTTTTATGTTATTAGTATCTTGCAACTAAAAATAGAGTTTCCTTAACTTTAATCAGATACGTTTATCTCTTCGTACAAAGCTAGTTTAGTAGCCATGAACATCTACTCTCCTCTGACCTGTTGAGTTTCTTATGATAGATCTTCTTGATGTTATGTGGGTTATGCTTTATTTTTAACTCCCTTTGCTGTTGCTTAGGATTCTATGTCTTTGGAATTTGCCATTTCAATTAAAATGTTCCATTTACATTAAATTAAAATGTAAATATATTATGTTTGGGTGTAGTTTCTGGGAGTTTTTTGAGCTTCTTGTATCCGTATATATGACTGATTCTTGTGTTGGAAAAATTGTCAGATATAATTTATTCAACCAATAGTTCTTCCCAGTCTCTTCATCTCTTCCACAGCTTCTATTATTTGATGTTTCTTCTCTTAAAATTATCCTACAATTCCCTAATATTTCATTAATTTATTTTATTCTCTTTTTATTCTGTTATTTTGTGGTTTTGGTTTTGAGCCAAATCTAGAAGTCCTCAGGGCTTATTTATGGTTCTCAGCTGAACAGTCACTCCTAGTGGAGCTTGGGGGACCTTATGGGATACTAGGGATATAACCTCGGTTGGCTTGTGCAGGACAAGAATCCACCCTGCTGTACCACCTCTCCATTCCTTCTTTTGTTCCTTATGGATGGCTTTCTGTAGCTTATCCTCCACTGCACTGATTTGTTATCCTCAGCTTCTCTTATTGTACTGCTTAATCCATGCAATACATTTTTAATTCTCCTATACACTTCAGTTAAGTGATTTCTGATAGTATTATTATCATATGCTTCCTCATATTTTTATTGCATTGTTGGAGATATTATCCATGTATTTCCTAAATTTATTGAAAATCCTTATCATAGTCAATTGAAATACTAATTGGAGAAGTTCTTTGGCTGTTGGGTATTTGGGGACCTTTCTGGACTTATGCATCTATGCATTAATTTTGGTATGCTCTTTTATTTTTTCGTTGTGCTTACTAAGCTGTTAAAGCTAGGGGTAATGGTATAATTTATGCAAGCTTGGTTATCAATCTCATATGAACATTCACCAATGCTGCAAAGTATCTGTTGAGCCAAGTTTGTATTGCTTCGAATCCTTGCTGAGACTACGTAGTACAAACTAGCTGTTCTGCCTTTTCCCCAAATTTTCACAGTTCCCAATGACTCACCATGGTCCATTGCCTATGTTCTTGAGTTTGAATGGCCACACACACCAGAATCAGTCTTACTTTTTTCTTGAATCAAGTCTACTTTCTAAATATAAGTGAATGCCTCCTTTTGAATGCACTATGAAGTGGGAGATGGTGTTCCATCAATTGTCAACTGTGGCTGTCTACCTGTGAATTTGGCCATAAATGTTGATAGATTACTGCCATGTCTTGGGCCACAAATGAGTACCCCATTACAACTGCTGATCTGGGACCCATCAAACTTCAGGTCTAGCCTTCAGGTCTCAACGTTAGGCTTTGGTGAGTGGAGATAGACAGGGTTATGGACAAATTTTTGCACCCCTCTTCTTTCCTCTGTCCCTATTGCTCTTTGACACTCATCCAACTCTGGAGATATTCTGATCTCCTTACTGTTCAGATTTTCAAAAGGTAAAAATTCTCCCAGGGCTATTTTCTAGTTATTGCTGTGTAGCCCTTTTACTGGACTATTTTGGAACCCTTTGATTGTTCATACATCTTGTTGAATTTTGGATATGGTATGGTCTTGATCCTTTTCTTCCCAAAGTGAGAAACTTTAGGTAGAATTATTAAGGAAAAAAATGAATGAGGATTCAAACTATAAATGAAAGATTAGAAGTTATTAATAATACAACAGATGTAAGAGACTTCTGTGAACATATATATATATATATATATATATATATATAAAGCAAACTAAAGACTAAAAGAAAAGATGTTTCTATCATCATACAAACTACCAAAATGGAATAATTCAGAAGAGAAAATATAAACATACTGATTATGAGATTGAACCAAAACATCTCAACATGGAGAAATTCCAGACCAGTTTCAATGATAAATTTTACCAGTCAAAAATTCAAAACCCCCCAGCAACGGTAGTGAGTTGTGTGTTGAAACATGGAATGTAATCGAGATAAGCGTAAACGAAGTGAAACTTATCACGGACAAGGGTGGGGACTGGGGAGGTGGGAGGGGGCGGCAGATATACTGGGGGGGTTGGTGATGGAAGATGGGCACTGGTGAAGAGAAGGGTGTTTGAGTATTGTATAACCGACATAATCCTGAGAACTTTGTAACCCTCCACTTGGTGATTCAATTAAAAAAAAATTCAAAACCTATCCATTCTAAATTCTTACATAAAACAGAAGAGGATCATTTTCTGTTCACTTCACTAACCTAGCATCACCCTACTTCCAAAACCAGAGACAGACATCACAACAAAATAGTATAGTTGTATGTACTTGAAAAACATGAACTCAAGAATTATCAACTAAACATTAGCAAGCCAAATTTGACAACACATTAATGGAGTCAAACACAATGATCATTCCAGGAAAGCAAGGATAGCTCAAGATCCATAAATCAGGGGTTAAAGTGATAGTAATGAGGGTAAGAAGTTGTCCTTGTATGCAACTCACCTGGATTTGATCCCTAGCACCCCATATAGTTTCTCAAGCCGACCAGAAATGATCACTGAGCACGGAGCAAGAAGGAATAAACCTTGAGAACAGCTGAGTGTGGCCTACAAGACCCCAGCTATCCACAAATCAGTATAATACACCACATTAAACATAAAGTTTATAAACATGATGGCCTCTCAGTATATGTAATGCAAATAATAATGCCCCAAAGTAGAGAGAGAGAAAGCGAGAGAGAGAAACAAGAAAAGTGCCCGCCATAGAGGCAGGCTGGGGGTGGTGGTGGAAAGAGGGATAAAGGAGATATTGGTGACAGAAAACGTACATTGATGGAGGGATCAGTGTTAGAACATTGTATGAATGAAATAATTATGAAAGCTTTGTAACTGTATCTCACGGTGACATGGTGTTTCATTAAAAATAATAAAATTAAAATTAATCTAAAAAATAGATCCAAAAATCACATAATATAAATATATGCACATAAGGCATTTGATAAGGTTCTGCATCTGTTTATGGTAAAACTTCAATAAAATTATTATAGAAAGAATGAATCTTGATATACTAAAGGCCATATATGGCAAACTTTAACTAATATCCTCTTCAATGGTATAAATGGTATATTTTTCTGAAAGATTTGGAACATGAAAAGCATATCCACTATGAACAGTTATTTATAAAACTATTAGAAGCCTTAGCTAGGAAAATTAGGCACAAAAAAGAAACAAAAGTCATCTAAATATTGGCGCAAGATAGTAAGTACAGTGTGTAATGTGTTTTCCTTGCATGTGGCTGACCCAGCTTTAATTCCTGGCATCCCATATGGTACCCTGAGCCACACCTAGAGTGATCCCTGAGAACAGAGTCAGAAGCAATCCCTGAGCATCACCCGGTCTGGCCCCACCCCCAAAAAATAACCAAAAAGTTAATCTAAATAGAAAGTTAAAGCAAACATGTTACAATTAGCAGATGGCATAAATATAAATAGATTATAAAATAAATATAAAGAGTATAAAAATCCTTAAAAATCCTTTGGAAAAAAACTAGTAAAATTGCAAATTCAATTATATTTTCATTATAAAATAAATTCAGTAAAGTTGCAGGATTCAAAATCACCATGCAAAGAATCAGTGACATTTCTATAAAAGCATAGCAATGAATTAGAAAGAGAAATTTAAAAAATAATCCTAGGGCCTCAGGATGTAGATCAGAGGTAGACTACATATCTTGTCTGAGGCCCTGGGATTTAGTCCATTGCACCCCACCACAACGGTGAGTGTAATTCACAGAAATATTATGAATGCGATTCTTGGCATACAATAAAGTCTGTGATTCCTGGGATCATAACAAAGTAAGAAACTCCCTATATCATAACTAAGTATTTAATCCCCAGAATCAAAAATATTACTCCCAGAATCACCACCACCACAACAACAAAAAGAGGAACCTGAAAGATAGTGCAGTGGTTAGGATGCATGCCTTGCATAAGGCTCACTTGGGTTTGATCCCTGATACTGCATGGTCTCATAAGCATCTCTACATATGGTCCTGGAAGCGCCTGAACATGGTTGGATTTTCCTGTTACTTCAGGGTCCAAGCAGCACCACATCCTCAGAGCTGCTACTGAACACTGGCCTGGTTGCTCAAGCATCTCTGTGAGTGGCCACCTGACCCTATGAGGACTGCTTGGGAGGTGGCACCTCTGAAAACAAAGAAAATAATCTTGCTTACAATTTCATTGAAAATATTATGATATCAATTAATAAATTGAACAAAATAGATGAAAGGACTGTACACTGCAACTTTAAGGAATTGATGAAAGAAAAGGGCTTTGTGCTTATCATGTGAGAAGCCCTGCTTTTTTTGTTTGTTTGTTTGGTTGGTTGGTTTTTATCCCTGACACCACATGGATCCAATAGCACCACCAAGTATGGCTTTGGTAGACCCTGAGCACTGTGAAGTTTGAGCATACCACTGTTGGACACTGGCACCAAATCTTCAGACCAAACAGAATCACCAGAATTGGTCTTAGGATTCCCTTGAGCGTACCGTTAGTTATGTCCCTTATATAAAGAAATTAGGAGGGCTTCCATTCAGTGCTCAGATTGCCCAGGAACCACTCTGTAAGCCTGAATCTGTAGACCTGATTATTCTGTACTCTGACCTGGTGATGTGGTCTTGCTTGGACCCGTGAAACAAGGGCCCAGGCCCACAACTACATCCAGTGTTGTTCAAAGGGCCATGTTGTGCCAGAGATAGAACTCAGGGCCTCTGGATATAAAAAATGTGCTCCAGCCCTTTGATATATCTCCATGGCATCATAAAAAATAAGAAAAAGATTAAAGAGGAAAATAAGAAATATAAAGTTACTCCATTCTTATAGATTGGAAGAACTCATATTTCTAAATGTCCTATTTTCCAATATAGATTCAGTGTGATCCCTGTCAAAATCCTAATAGTGAAAATTTTTAAAAATCCTATTATTTATATAGAACTTCAAAAGATATTAAGTATCCAAAACAGTCTTGACAGAGATCAAATCTGGAGGCATCACACTTCTAATAACAAAGTCATAATAATAAAAATAATATGGTAGTGGCATAAAAACTGATACATAGATCAACAGATCTGGTTAGAAAATGCAGAAATAATTACATGCACTTATGACAAGGGTGGAGGCAAGATGGCAGTATAGGAAGACCTGAGCTCATCATTTCCCACTGAAAAGAAAAGTGCCTTCCCTCTTACCATGAAATAAATGCTTACATATATGTGGAATTATTCCATCTGAATATGAACTGACTACTATCTGCATGACTCAGTTTCACCAAAGGACAAAAAGTATACATAAATAAGAATAGGAAAAGCACAGATGTAGTATTACTAAGAACTCCACCCAGTGTGGAGCCCTATAGTACAGCAGGATGAATCCTATAAACACTAAGGGACTCCCTGAAAAGCTGCAGTTTTTGATACTAAATTTGGCATTCCAAACCGAAATACCATCCCCCAAGTACCTAACTTTGAAAGTTAAAAATGGAGCATCAGCATCCCTCCATGGGAGCTAAGGGGTTCTAGGGAATAGGAAAATTCCTTTCAAATGGTCTACACATGAATTTGCTTTCCCTAGCTCTTAGAACAGAGCCACACTTAATTTTTTATTTTTATTGTATCACCGTATGATAGTTACAAACTTTCATGATTACGTTACAGTCATACAATGATCAAGCACCCATCCCTCCACCAGTGCACATTTTCCACCACCATTGTTCCCAGTGTCCCTTCCTCCACCTCCACCCTATCCCATCTCCTGCTTCTGTGACAAGCACATTCCTTCTTATTCTTTCTCTAATTTGGGTCATTATGATTTGCAATACAGGTACTAAGAGGTCATCCATCATATTTGGTTCTTAGGCTACTTTCAGCACACATCTCCCATTCTGAGTGATCTCTCCAACCATCATTTATTTAGTGGTCCCTTCTCCATCCCAACTGCCTTTTCCACCAGCACGTGAGGCAGGCTTCCAAACCATGGAGTGATCCTTCTGGCCCTTATCTCTACTGTTCTTGAGTGTTATTCTCATAGTATCCTACTTTATATCCCACAAATGAGTGCAGTCATTCTATGTATGTCTCTCTATTTCTGATTCATTTTACTTAGCATGATACTCTGCATGTCCATCCACTTATATATAAATTTCATGATTTCATCTCTTCTTACAGCCACATAGTATTTCATTGTGTAGACATACCAAAGTTTCTTTAACCACTCATTGGGGCACTGGGTTTTTTCCCAGATTCTGGCTATTGTGAACAGTGTTTGAATAAACATACAAATGCTGATGTCAATTCTAATGTGTTTTTTCATCTCCTGGATATATTCCCAGGAGTGGTATTGCTGAGTCATATTGGAGCTCAAATTCTAGTGTTTGGAGGAATGTCCATATTGTTTCCAAAAAGGTTGGACCAGTCAGCATTCCCACCAACAATGAATGAGAGTCCCTTTCTCCCTGCATCCACACCAGCACTGATTGCTCTTGTTCTTATTGATGTGTGCCAGATTCTGTGCTGTAAAATGATAGCTAATTGTTGTTTTGATCTGCATCTCCCTGATAATTTGCGAGGTAGAGAATTTTTTCATGTGCCTTTTTAAAAGCTTTTTGGGTCACACCCGACAATGCTCAGGGGTTACTCCTGGTTTGAACTCAGGAATTACTCCTGGCGGTGCTCGGGGGACCATATGGGATGCTGGGAATCAAACCCAGGTTGGCTGCATGCAAGGCAAATGCCCTATCTGCTGTACTATCGCTCCAGTCTCTCATGTGCCTTTTGGCCATTTGAATTTCTTTTTGGAGGTAATTTCTGTTCATTTCTTCTCCCCATTTTTGATGGGATTGGAGTTATTTTTCTTATAAATTTCTCACCAGTGTCTTGTATATCTTGGATATTAAGCCCCTATCTGATGGATCTTAGGTAAATATTTCTGCCCATTCTGTGGGCTCTTTCTATATTTTATCACTATTTCTTTTGACGTTCAAAACTTTCTTAGTTTAAGGTAGTCCCATTTGTTTACATTTGTTTCCACTTGCTTGGTCATTGGTGTTTCATCCTTAAAGACACCTTTAGCTTCAATATCATGGAGGGTTCTCCTTACATTTTTCTCCAGGTACCTATGGGTTCAGGTCTGATATTGAGGTCTTTAATCCATTTTGATCTGACTCATGTGCTTGGTGTTATACAGAGGTCTGAGTTTATCCTTTTGCATGTAGCTGTCCAGTTTTCTCAGTGCCACTTGTTGAAGAGGCTTTCCTTGTTCTGCTTCATATTTCTTGTTCCTTTATCAAAGATTAAGTGATCATATACTTGAAAGGCTGTGTCATAATATTCAACTCAGTTCCATTGGTAACAGAGGCACACTTTAAAAACTGCAGAGACTATTCATGAATGAGATTCATTTGCTAAGTTTGAAGCAACTCTTGAAGGAGTAGGGTTTGGTTGTAACTCTTCAACAGGAGGTGCTAGTGAGTGCCATTTCTTTTTGCTCTTATTCCTCCCCCATGTTGATGAATTAGGTATATTTGTGGAGGTGACCCTCTGCTGAATTTCTGGAACCAACATAAAATAGTAGAAACTAAGGCTAGATGCCACAGTCTAAAAGTAACTGCAGGCATGCCACACTCTCTAGCATATTCACCTGGGATCCTTATTTCCTTGGGCAAGTCTTGCCAGCTAGGCTGTTAAAATTTGTACATACACTGCTCTCCTACATTTGTACACAGTACAAACTTTGGACACAGGTGGTACACACAGATAATGCCCCCTTCATTTCCAGGCTTTGCAAACTTGGTTGTGGCAGGGTGGGGGTGACATTCCTAAGTTTATGAGTAATACCGGGTTAGAAACCAAAGAGATAATTATCAGCAGGCCATCCCCAGGGAAATGAGGTAAATGAGGTAGCTGTTTTAACTAATTCAGAGAATCCAAGCTGGGACAAAATCAGGAAGCAGAGGAATATATCTCAATAAGGAACAACAAAATACCTTGGAAAGATACCTTAATGAAATAATGTACCTGAGAGAGATGGGGAGTTAAGGCAATGGTCATAAGGATGTTCATCAAATTCAGAACTATGGATGAATAAATAAGATCTCTAATATGGATAGGGATTATTTCTTTTTCTAGCCAATATTCCTCCTTTCTCTCTGTTATTATGATTAAATGCAGTTTGTTCCTTTATTTTATTTTTTAAATTTTGTTCTTTATTTTTCTTTTTTTTTTTAAATTTTGTAGCATTTGGGGATTTGAGGTCACACCTGGCAGTTCTCAGGACTTACTCCTGGGTCTGCACTCAGGAATCACTCTGGGCAAAGTTCAAGGAACCATACATGGTGCCTGAGATCAAATCCAGGTCTTCATATAAGGCATGTGGCCATAGGACTATGGTTCTGGTTCCATTTCCTTATCTTTATTGATAATTTTGTGTATTTACATATATGTATACATATACATATCACTGTATCACTGTATCACTGTCATCGCGTTGCTCATCGATTTGCTCAAGCGGGCACCGGCAACGTATTCATTGTGAAACTTGTTACTATTTTTGGCATACCAAATACGCCATGGGTAGCTTGCCAGGCTCCACAGTGGGCGAGATACTCTTGGTAGCTTGTCGGGCTCTCCGAGAGAGACGGAGGAATCGAACCCAGGTCGGCCACGTGCAAGGCAAACGCCTATCTTCTATCACTCTGGTGCCCCTTTTAGCTCCTTGAGCATCAATAATATTGTGTTTTTAAAGAAAATATCCCTTGGGCATTTTAGAAAGTTATATGTTCGAAGACTTTACTGGGCTTTTGTCCATGTCAATCAAAGTACCTGAATTCCTCCCTTTTTCCTACATGAGGGCTAAAAGTGGTGATCTGAATTTGAGATGGCCTGAGCAATTATTAGGGCTTTATACTGCAGTACTAATTTGGTGCCTGTGTCTCTGACTTGTGTGAAGCTAGATGAGGGCTGGGGATTTGTACTTACTGGTGCCCTGAAGCTACAAAAGCACTGTGGTCTAGCAAGCCTGGTCTCTGATTCACAGTTTATAGTTCCTAGAATCTGGTAGCTGATATGAAGACAAAGTCCTGCTCTTTTGAGTAGCAACATGAAGATTGTGGGCACATGTACTCAATGACATCTATTTAACCAGTGGATCCTCATACATTCTTAAACAGGGTGTTATATTTGCTAGTACCAGTTTGGAGATGTCTGCTCCCATCCATGGCTTGATAGGCAAGTCTCACATCTTGGATATGTGTTCCTATTTGCAGCCCCTACCGATGGCTGCTCACAACCACACCTTGGAGCAACCTCAGACTATCTGTCCTGAATCTGCAGTTTGTAGCATTTTTCTAATTTACCAGGGGGTAGTTACAAAACTAAGCAGATAAAAAAAATTGAGCTTGATGCCTCTCACTGGCTATTAATTACATTGCCCCCATCTTGCAGAAATTTTACTTAGTTCTGAGCCAGCATCTGCTGCAAACTTGTCATGTTACTTAAGTGTCTGTCAGCTGGTGCTCAGGTCTGGCATGACTAACCCCAGCTGCCATCTAAAGCTACCTGTATTGGGTTCTGCCATTTCCAGCTTTTTTCTGACTTAGTTTATTCAGATACAGAAATTCAAACTCTGTAAAATCTTTGCACTCAGCACCTAGCCTCTGCTTTATGATAGCATTTAAAGTTTGATGCCTGCTTGTTGGTCCTTTTCTCTTTTAGTCTCTGTCTTGCACCTCCCCTCCTCTGGAAAAGACTTTCTAGCTCTGAACTTGTCCACAATTCCATGTTCCACATCACCACAACCCCCTCAGATTATTTCTGTGTTCTTCAGTAGATTTTCTTGGTAAGGTCCCTTGCAACACGCTATGTCTAACCAAATTTTGTCTTCCTAATGCAGCAAAAGGAATCTCAAAACGTTACTCTTTGTGGGGCTGGAGCGATAGCACGGCGGGTAGGGCGTTTGCCTTGCACGCGGCCGACCCGGGTTCGATCCTCGGCATCCCATATGGTCCTCCAAGCACCGCCAGGAGTAATTCCTGAGTGCAAAGCCAGGAGTAACCCCTGAGCATCGCTGGGTGTGACCCAAAAAGCAAAAAAAAAAACACGTTACTCTTTGTATTATCTTTTATATGACCACTTTGTAGGAAATATCGGTCTCAATTAGTAATCAAAATTAGTTTCAAATAGTAATTAGGTTAGATAGGCCTAATACAGAACATTCTATCCAATATCAGCAAAATACATATTCTTTTTTTTTAATTTTTATTGAGTCACCATGTGGAAAGTTACAAAGTTTTCAGGTTTAAATCTCAGTTATACAATGCTCGAATACCCATCTCTTCACCAGTGCTCATATTCCACCACCAAGAATCCCAGTATAGCTCCACCCCACCCCCTCACACCCCTAACCCCCACGCCCCTAGCCCCCCCACCCCAAGCACCCCCCCGCCTGTGTAACTAATAAATTTCACTTTACTTTCACTTTGATTGCATACAATATTTCAACAAAACTCACTATTATTGTTTGGAGAGTCTCTCCCCTAAAGTCAGACCTGCTGAAAAGGAAGCATTAGATAATTTGTTTTCCATTGCTGAGGATGAAGAGGTATGAGGTCGAGTGACCACACTTATCGGCCTCTCAGTTTTGGGTTTCTGTAATTTAGTATTTTAGTAACTAAGTCCAGAGAAATATCTGCCAGAAGCTGCATCGTTGCCAACTTGTACTTCTCAGTTCCATTATATTCCACATATGAGTGCAATCTTTCTATGTCTGTCTCTTTCTTTCAGACTCATTTCACTCAACATGATACTTTCCATGTTGATCCATTTATATGCAAATTTCATGACTTCATGTTTTCTGACAGCTACATAGTATTCCATTGTGTAGATGTACCAGAGTTTCTTTAACCAGTCATCTGTTTTGGGGCACTCTGGTTTTTTCCAGATTCTGGCTATTGTAAACAGTGCTGCAATGAACATAGAAATACATATGCCATCTCTACTATACCGTTTTGCCTCTCCGGGATATATTCCCAGGAGTGGTATTGCTGGGTCAAATGGAAGCTCAATTTCTAATTTTTTGAGAATCGTCCATATTGTTTTCCAAAAGGGCTGAACCAGTCGGCATTCCCACCAGCAGTGAAGAAGAGTCCCTTTCTCCCCGCATCCACGCCAACACCGGTTGCTTTTGTTTTTTGGGATGTGGGCCAGTCTCTGTGGTGTGAGATGATATCTCATGGTTGTTTTGATCTGCATTTCCCTGATGATTAGTGATGTGGAACATTTTCTCATGTGCCTCTGAGCCATTCGGATTTCTTCTTTAGGAAAGCTTCTGTTCATTTCATCACCCCATTTTTTGATCGGGTTGGCAGTTTTCTTCTTGTGGAGTTCAACCAGTGCATTGTATATCCTTGTTATCAACCCTTTATTGGATGGGTACTGCATAAATATCCTTTCCCATTCTGTAGATTGTCTTTGTACTTTGGTCACTGTTTCTCTTGAGGTGCAGAAGCTTCTTAGTTTGAGATAGTCCCATTCATTTATCTCTGTTTTCACTTGCTTGGCCAGTGGCGTGTCAGCTTTGAAGATACCTTTGGCTTCAATGTCCTGGAGGGTTTTGCCGACCTTGTCTTCAATGTACCTTAGGGATTCTGGTCTGATGTTGAGGTCCTTAATCCATTTTGATCTGACTTTTGTACATGGTGATAGGTGGAGGTCTAAGCCCATTTTTTTGCATGTAGCTGTCCAGTTTCAGCGAAATACATATTCTTATCAAGTGCATGTAAATATTATTAAGTACATATCATATGTTGGGACATAAAACAGATATTATTAATTTTAAGAATGCTGAAATAATATCAGGTATCTTTTCTGACCATATGATATAAGTTATATATCAAACCCAAGAATAGAGCTAGAAATATCACAAATATGTGGATACTAAGCATCATGCTACTGAACAAATATTTGGTTAATGGATAATCAACGGATAATTTTTAAAAGTAGCCAGGAACTAAGAAATAAAAGTGAGAATACTGCACAACAAAATCTGAATATTCAGTAAAATATGCAGTAGAACGCATGTTTATAGTAATAAAGCTTCATGTTAAGAAACAAAAAAATTCACAGCTTGCATCCAAAGAAATTAGAAAAAAATAAGAACAAAGCCCTAAGTGAGTAGAAGAAAAAAATCACAGCAGAAATAAATGAAATAAATATGATAATAAAAATAGAAAAAAATCAAGGCCTATTTCTCTGAAAATGATCATCAAATTGGCAAACTCACTAAAAATAAAATAAATAAATAAATAAATAAATAAATAAAAAACAAAAAAAATCAGGTGAATGAATAGAAGTACACAGAAATACTAAGGGGAAACCAGGGATTTGAATCAACGGTATAACACCTTTCTTGAAAGTATGAGGACACAGTTTGATTCAGTCCAACCCTATATGCATAGTCCAGTGGCAGAGCCACTGTGAACCGTGGTGCCACAACAATGTGTGTAATCTCTTGTACCACAACTGAGAGTACACAAGCACCATAAGTAAAGTATGAGGACCCTAGCAACCACAGAAACCAAAAAATGTATGGAAGCACTGCAATCAAGCATGTGACACCTGATAGGCTCCACAACCAAGTGTCCCAGTACAACAATCACGTGTTACCCCTGGTTCTCGAAACAATGACAACAACTATTGGAAGGAAAAGAAGGAAAGAGATACTAAGGATAAAAAGGGACTAGTATGAACATCTATATTCCAAAAAAAAATATCACCAGACAAAATAGATACATTCATAGCATCATAAGCCTACAGAGAGTAAATAATAAAGAAGTAGAAAATCTTTTCAGATTTATCACTAGTTAAAGTGATTGAAATAGTAATAAAGAACATTCCTCAAACTTGAGACTCCAGGAAGAATCAGATGTAAATTCTACCAAAAAATCACACTCACATGTGGACTATAAAGATCACACTCACATGTGGACTATAAAGTAGTAGAATGGGACACTAACACCCAGGAGATAAGAACATGGAGGTCTGCCTCACAACTTGGAAACTGGCCTCACATGCTGGAGGGAAAGGCAGCAGAGACAGAGAAGGGAACACCTGGTAGATAATGTTGGGAGGACCCACTCAGGTTGAAAGCTGCGTACCAAAAGTAGACTATAGACCGAACATGATGCCCATTCAATACCTCTATTGCAAACTACAACATCCAACAGGAGAGAGAACAAAAGGGAATGCCCTGCTTCAGAGGCAGGATGGCGTGGTGGGTGTTGGAATAGGGGTGGTGGGAGGGATACTGGGATCATTGGTGGAGGAAAATGGGCACTGGTGGAGTGATGTAAACTGAATACAAACATGAAAGTTCATAAGTTTGTAACTGTACCCACAGTGATTCACTAATAATTTTTTTAAATGGTGCAAGAAAAATGGAACAGTCATTTGCAAAATAAATAAATAAACAAATAGATCACTATCTTACATCATATCACTTGCATTACTTGTCATCCCGTTGTTCGTCGACTTGTTCGAACAGGTGCCAGTAACGTCTCCATTAGTCCCTGTCATGTGCTAGTGTAGCCCAATGGTATCTGCTCGCTCCAGGAACATAAAGAGCCTCAAACCATTCGTTCCGGGTATTGATGAAGAAGTCTGACCATCTCGTGGATGGGCAGCCACACAGTCTTTTGACATCCCGTGGAATCCAGTCCGTAACAGATCTAGTCTAGCAGTTGTCTCTAAACCGCATTACATGTCTGGCCCATCTGATTTTCGACACCTGGCAAATGAGACAGCGTCCCTGATTCTTGATCGTGGATGGACATTAGAACTACAGATTCCTTCTCTCACTTGAGTGAAATGTGTTACTCCAACCATAGCTCTTTCGATTCCTCTTTGGGATAACCGAATAGCGTTCTCATCCTATTTTCACAGGGCCCAGTGCTCTGAGGTGTATGTTTGTGCAGGGAGAATGGTGGAGTTGAAAAGATGTGTCAGGAACCAGAGGTTCTTCATCCTCTTAACCACTTATTTGATGCTGTTGAATGTGTTCCACATTGCTCTCTTCTTCCTGCGCAGTTCAGGTGCCAGGTCATTTGTTATGTTGAGTTCTCCACCTAGGTACACATAACTGCTGCATTTGGAGATGTTCATTCGTTGAGGGCAAATGGAACATCAGGAACTAGTCCGTTTCTCATTAACATTGTCTTTGTGAGATTCAGCTTTAGTCCAACCTTTCCACACTCACGGTTGAAGTCAGCCAGCATTCATGCTGCTTGGCTGATATTTGGTGTTATGAGAACACTATCATCAGTGAAGCAGAGGTGGTGTAGTTGCCCACCGTCTATCTTCACTCCTATTTCTTCCCATTCCAGTCGTCGCATGATGTTCTTGAGGGTGGTACTGAAGAGTTTCGGTGAAATGGTTTCTCCCTGCCGAACTCCTCTCTTTATGTCAACGATCAGTTCTTTGTAGAATGGTGAGATCCCGGTGGTGAATCCGTAATACAACTCATTGAGGATCTTGATGTATTGAGCTTGATTGAACACCCTGTTTGGCCAGGGCTTCGATGACCGCTTTAGTCTCAACAGAATCAAATGCCTTCTTTAAATCAATGAACGTTAAACAAGTGGATATGGTCGATTGTGCTGAATCCTTACATATGATGTAAGAGGACCAGTAACAACAATGGGCCTCTTACAGCATATGTAAAAATCAATTCAACATTGAATAAAGACCTGAAACCATATATTTAAGATGAAATACAACATAATCTTATTTGGAACCAACTATAACACAAGTAAACAATGGCAAAAATAAATAAATGAGTAAAATAAGTACTTGAAAAGATGTGAAGAAAAGATACCTTTGTGCACTGTTGATGGAAATATAAATAAGTGAAGATACTATGAAAAATAATATGAAATTTCCTAAAACCTTAAAAATAGAATTACCAATTACCATATTATCCAGCAATTATATTTCTCACAAAACACTAACTCAAAAAGATATATATTCACTGAAGCATCATGTAATAATCAAGATATGTAAACAATCTGAGTGTTCATCAAAGAATAAATGTAATAAGAAAATATGATTTATTTTACATATATAGAGAGATTTGTGGTTTCCAGAGGCAGAGGAGGGAGAAATGAGTGAAAGGGCTTACAAGATACAAACTTCCATTGACAAGTCATTTAAATATGTAATATATAGCATGGTGACTGTAGCTAATAATTTTTTGTTGTGTATTTGAAAATTAAGGAAGTAGATGTTAAAAGTTTTCATCACAAGAAAAATTATAACTATGTATGTTTATGTATGTTAACTAGGCTTTTTGTAGTGATCATATCATAATATATACATATATCCATTCATGCTCTATATCTGAAATTAATGGTATATGCCTATTTTGTCGCAATAAAAAGAAAATTATACTCTGTTAGCTTCATTTTCATTAATTGTTTCATTAATCATTCTAGGTCCATGTTCTACAGAAATTATTTAGTTGTCCTGGTAGTAGTGCTTTTAGGTGTCAGAAATGCGGGCAAAATAGCCACTGGCAGGAAAGGCATCAGTGCTTCCGCTCTGTTACTTCCCAATTATTCAACCTTGGGCAAAACCCTTTACCTCTTTTTACTACCCTCCTATTAAAATGAGCTCACCCCATCCC